>NC_061097.1:58897487-58907487 GCF_015104395.2 Macrobrachium nipponense | reverse complement strand
AGTAAAATGTAAACATAGCATTCAGTATAATGATTTTGAAAACTTATCCCAAGCAATAGATAACCGGTCATTGCCCATTCTCAAGTCCCTCTTCATTATATAATTGTCACCAACCCTCAACAACCATTCAACTGCTTGTCAACTGAACATTACTTAATAGACCATTCTACCTTCTCGCCTTTGTGTTTGCCTCTTCCATTTTGTCAAAAATAAATAATAACTTATTCAGTCTTGTCTACTGGTGAGTTCTAGTTTCGCAATTTTTTGCTTTGTGTCCGCCTTTATATATATACATATTTTTTTTCTCCTTTTGTAATCATATACAGAAATTTTTTGCCTGTTAGGATCAATATTTTTTCTCCTGTCTTTAGTAATAATGTAATTTTCTTAGTTATTCACGTGTGGTTTGTGTTTTTAAGTGTTTTGTTTATTTATTTTAAAGGTGTCTTTGTACTTCGTAGCTTTGCTTTTTACTGTTGATCTCTTATTCAATTAGTTACCATCTTACTTTTATATAAAATTCGAATTTCACTGATGTAATGTTAATTAATCTTTATATTTTTTTATTTTAAAAAGCATAATTTACTACTGTGCCCCATTTCAGTCTGGATTTAACGTATAGAATTTTAATTTTTTCCCTGTTTTTAGCCCTGAAAATGGGATTTGTATCCCGAAACGTAGGCTTGGATAAAAAATAGTTTTAACAAAAAATGCTGAAGTTTCTGCTGGCCATACTCTTTTTATTATATGTATATATATATATATATATTATATTATATAATATATATATATATATATATATATATATATATATATAATATGTATATATATATATAATAGGGATTATGATTAATGATATATTTTAATAGCATAATGTGATGCGCTGTGACCTTTTTGGAATGTGGAGAACAGAGCCGAAGCAAACGACCTGGGAAAAGCTGATAAATGATTTGATGTGATGGCGTGATTCGAAACTGCATAGTTAGGCGAGTCAATGTTCGTCAGTCATGGGCGGGTCTTTGTTCAAAGTGCCTTTGGGGAAACTGGTTGTAGCCAGTAATATGAGGCGTTAATGATGTGTGCGTTCATATGTGCGTGTGCCGCCTCTTCTATTCATAATGTATCACTAGCCAAGTCTATGGGGAGACTTGCATAGAGATCCGAGGGAGGAAGGCAAAGCTACAATGGCGGTGCCTAAGTGGTTTTGGAATAGTGAGTGAGATATCGGCTGCATGGATGAGTTGAATTACTTAGCCAAGCTGAATTACTTTAGCCAAAGGGATGGCTTGTTTGATATCTTGTAAGATGTTCCATTTTATTAACTTTGTCTTTAAACTTATGTGTGCTAACGAGTGTGTTTCTCGTGTCTTTGAAACAGACGATTTCTGGGCAAGTGGGGGACTGGGGACCTAGAGTCCTAGATGGGAGAGTACAATTGGTGTGACAAATTACTGTTTTAGATATTTTAATGTTGGGGTAACTGAGTTAAGTTAGTCTGTTAGACCTGATTGAATAACTTTCCATTGTTAAATAAATAGTTATTTTTCATATAACTTTGTCTCTCATTTTGATTACCTGACAGAATGGAGAGGAAGAGGTGGAGAGAGAGAGAGAGAGAGAGGGATCGCTTAGAGAGAGAGAGAGAGAGAAAGTGAGATTGTGTGTCGGTATGCTTGACGCTCGGAGTTCCACGTTTACCAAATAAATAACGAGGTTCATATCCTCGTTTTACATATATATATATATATATATATATATATATATATATATATATATATATATGTGTGTGTGTGTGTGTGTGTGTGTTAAAACGAGGATATGAACCTCGTTATTTATTTGGTAATACGTGGAACTCTGAGCGTCAAGCATACCGACACACAATCTCACTTTCTCTCTCTCTCTAAGCGATCCCTCTCTCTCTTCTATTAGGAACAGATACCAGATGGAAGATATATAATATATATATTCCATCTTGGTATCTGTTCCTAATAGAAGTCATGAAGTACCCGCAGCACTTACAGGATTAACAAAAAGTTTGAATGACTTTGAAGTGAAGATTTTCTCATGGCAATCACCCAATAGGCGGCCTGATATTATTTTAACCCAACTTGAGGTGATCAAAATGAATGGAGTAATCAATACTCCATTTATTGTTGCCATAGAGTAAATCATTTTCTCTAGGCTATCGCTCCTACTAGCGTCCCTCGTCAGCAACCATTGAAAAAGACAGGGTGATTCGTCTTTGTTTCCAACACACGTTTTTTTTTTTTGTGTTTTGTAGATTTACGTACTATAATATATTTTGTTGTACGTTTAATTATCCGAAAACGATCATCACTATACATGCTCAGACGCAGGCAAAAGAATAAAATGAATCTCTCTCACCTGAATGAATAAACAGTTGACGTAATTGAACGTAAATTACAAATTTTCAAGAACAATAAAAGCAAATCGACCTAGTTTTGTAGCCAAGTCCAGCCTACTGATTACGTCACTACCATTCCTTGAAGTTGATTGGTTGACAATGGTTTCGAAAAGTTGGTCGGTCATCTGTGGTTCTTTCCATCTTTATGTATTTTGGAATTGTTGTTTTTACCGAACTAAAATATGTTCTAATTAATAATGAAATAGAAACGTTTATATTATCACCTTAAATAAAATCGTGATACACATCTTTCTTAAAAAAAAAAAAAGAAAGAAAAATTTATATATATATGATATATATATATATATATATATATATATATATATATATATATATATATTATATATATATATATATATATATTTGAATGGAGTCAGGAGCGTTCCTGTATGCTGCAATATTGTGCTTCGTAAATGAGGATCACCTGAATACGGAGGTGTTACAGGGAATGTAAGTGTTTGAATCGGTGTACACTGACTGACAATGTCAAGAGAGTTCACCATTCTAAAATTTAAGCACATACTTTCTCAGAGCAATAAAGATTGGCACATTGCTTTCAGGAAATTTTACTACATTTCAGTTGTTATAAAAACTATTTCATTGAAATCGTTTACACTTTCGGTGGCATGAGAAGCAGTGTCTGCACTCTACAAAACCAGAATATGCCTATGTTAAAATGCAATATAGTACGGTAAAACTATACGAGTCATATTGGATATAATTTGCTGAACATTTTTTACGGAAATTATCTCCTTTCGAAAAAAAATAGGATCATAAAAAATGACGTAGACCTTCAATGTCCCTTTTTTTTTTTTTTTTCGATGGATTACGTTTGGATTAGAGCCCTATCCTCTATTCAGCCGTTTTATTGTGATTCTTGTTCTAGTTATTCTTTTTTTGTTGCAGCTGTTATGGTGCTTGGTTGTGTCTTCGAATTTTTTTTTTATATATGGTAACCTAACATTGCAGAATAAACCTAAACCTAAACATAAAGTACTGGTGTCAAGAATTATCTGCTTACTCTTGTTAATGAAATTTAGTCATTTGCTTTATTAAGAGTAATCGAGATCTTCATGTATATAATCAACGCTAGAATATTCTCCTAACAGCAGAGAGAGAGAGAGAGAGAGAGACGAGAGAGAGAGAGAAGAGAGAGAGAGAGAGAGAGAGAGAGAGAGAGTTTACTTATTATTGTATCCTTTTCTCAGCAGGGTAATCTACAGAAAATGTCCCCAAAAATCAAAGCGCTTCTTGTGCTACTCCCAGGCTGGTTTGGAAATCTAATACATAACTTTTCAGCTATTATTAAATTTTTTGTTTCTTATTTCGTTAAGTATCTTATCGTGCCATTCATACGATAGCCTTCATTTTCATAGAAATGCTACAAACCGTTATACTTATTCATCCAGAGCAATATAATTTGTTATCCCTTTTGTAAATATATTCTATGCAGTTCATTAAGAGCAATTTGGTAATTGTGTGTAAAGCTGAGACAGTCAAAGATTAATCTGTTTGTTGCATGGGCTACTTAAGGTATAGACGGCATTACAAGTACTATGGGCATCCACGCATGTATGTGTATGCGCACTTAACCATACGCGTGTTCATTCCACCTCTATGCATACTCGTTATATATCTTGAAAGAGAAACTACTCTGTTGATTAAAAGCTACTCTATTTCCAAGAGACACGAGTAGAAAACTATTTGCAATAAGAAATTAACGCGTAGGTCTATACCCCGTCAGTGCCTCAAAATATAAGATATTGACGTGTATTCGTATGCCCTGTCTTTGCCTCAAAATATAAGAATTGAGCGCACAGCCCCAATCTCTCTATGATATTAACATTTGGCACGCAGGGTTATGATGAATTAATAACCTAATATAGGAACTGGCTGCATAAGTTTATGCTGCATTTCAATGAATGTAGTGTATGCGGGATCGTTTATGTGGGCTAACACCAATTTAGAAGAAAAAATCAAAATGCGTGTGTATTTAGGCTTTGCATGATAGAAAAAAAAGATGCACGGACAAAATGATTTAAGATCTACATAATGATCTATAACTTAGTATATCTTTTATCAGATATCAATCGCATACTTCACAACTCCCAGAACTCAAATCTGTGCATGATTCATGCACACAACTCAACATGGCCGAACGGAGTCAAATCTGTACTGGTAATCATTTGGACTGTTAACTAGTGTGACGTCATTCCCCTTCTAGAGCTAGCCAATCTCTGGCGTGCAGTGGGCGGAGTTGAGCTGCAAAGCTAAGTGGATTTTGCTCTACCTAAGAAAATACTTCCATATCAAGATATCATTTCCACCGAGTTCAGTTCGAGGTTTATTACTCTTTTGTTTCTGTTCATTTTAAGCCCACATTTTACTAGTGAATCTGTTCATTTTCTTTCTACTCAGACAAAATATTGATCATATTTCCCATTTCTATAAATGGAGACTTATTTTACACAAGGAGGGCTAGTTTTGTGGAATGTTCCAGCGGTTTACACCAGACCTCTGATCCTCTTCCACAGTTCACCACAAAGGTCCGTGTAGGCGGAAGGTCAATTAATTTGAACAACCACCTCTTCAGTACCATTTGTCCTCACAATGCCTCCCCCTTATTTGGAATCAGTCATCTGATTTTTTTTTTCTGGAAATTTTCGGTCAGAAAGAGGTTTGCATGAGAATCGTTTGCTCCTTGAGATTTATACGTAAGATGTTTATTATTTTGTTTCTTGTTCCGATAGTATCCGCTTATCTTGTGTTTTCTCAATTCTGTCAAAGTTTATCTTATACTGATCGTAGTTCATTCCAAAAGTTCCACTCATATTTTCATACAAGCACTGAAACTGCATGCAGGGTTTATGAAATAAAGCCGGGCAATTTTTTGCGACGACATCTTTATAGGTTTCATGACGGATATTCACTTGGATATGCTACTGGAAAGTCATTAAGCACTGTTTCTGAATACACAGCTTTGTCTTGCAAAAACATGACTTTATTTATTTATTTGTTTGTTTGTTTGTTTGTTTGTTTGTTTGTTTATTTATTTACTTATTTATATATCAACTTATTTATTTATGTATTTATTTATTTTATTTTTTTGTTTTTGTTTTTTGAAATGCTGAGTGGGTTAATGTCTCATGCAAACATGGTTACGAAGAAGTACTGGACGAAAGATAGTATGTTGGTATTTCCTTATAAATGTGATGAACTCTCTTCTTCGTCTTTGACTTTATAGAAAACAAACAATTTGAATATCAAATAGCATAAAACAGATCAAACTAAGTAAAGAGAAGCAAGAGAACAAATATAAATGCTTGTTATAGTGAGAAAACTGATCGCTCCATCGTAGAAGTGAGAGAACACTCGATCTAACACTATATTAAACAATCTGCAATTTGCATTTATCATTCGAAGCGGACGTTTATGTTTTTTCAACGCAGTTTAATTTCAATGTCCTGCTTAGAACCGATTCGCATGAGAAATTACATATTTTTCTTCCTACCCTTTAAAATTGTAGTGCCTGCGGCTTACGTTTTAAAATATTGATTTTTTCATTGTAAGAAATTCTTGATTCCGTAACAAGTAGTCTTTTGCTTACAATAATTGACAAGACGGTCATAGCTGTCACTTCTTTTGTGGTGAAAAAAAAAAATCACCATTCTTAATGTTTATTTTTTCTTTTTCCTTTTCAGACTTGGTTTGGCAAAGGCAATTAGTTGTCGGCGTTTGGCATCTGCACTTAAAATAAACGTGAACAGAATTTCTCTCTTTGCCTTTCAGTTTGCTAATATGTAAATGGAAGGTAAGGTTTGAACGGCTGAATATTTTGGAGCGCTGCAAATTTGACATTCACAACAAGTAGACACGCCGATGTCTTTGTGAGAATTAAGGATAAAGAAGAACTAGAAATGCTGGTGGTTAGATTCCAATGGAAACCTGCGCATTTGTTCACCTTTGATTTGAGCAAGGAAGAGTAATTTCCCTTCTTTTGATATCCTTCGATACCCAGTTCTGTAACTCAGTTTACAGCCACCCAATATATGTGGTTGGAAGATTACCTGTTAATGGTAACTGCAGTGATATCTATATACACTCACTTGTATCGGCCGAAGCGTTCAGTCCACGTAAACTCGGTCATATCCTTCAATTCGTTTTCGGCAACTGACGTCATGCACCTAACCATGAGTCCAGGGATCAAGAAAACCGTGAATAACATAACCACAGAATGTTATCGGCTGGAATTTAGGGTTCAAACAAAATTAATTTCAATGAGAAATGGTGCCGCTTTTTCTCGAATGAGGTGACTAAAGCGAACAGTAGTGCGATTGCCGCAGTCAGGAGCGAACACAGATTCAACTGCACCTCTTGACATGGGCAAGCATTCAAGTAGCATATGGTCATATGACTGCAGTGGAGCTCTACATTCATTGGATAAACAAAGATGAAATAGAAGGCAGTAAAAAAAATGCCACTTTAGCGATTAGTTGTCACTCATATTCCATTTTAGAGATTTGTTGTCGCTCATACATAAAAAAAACAACTTTCACAGAATTATTAGGTACAAAGTTCTTGAAATAGATTAGAGGCACTGCAACATGAGCACGAGAGCCAGGAGTGTTCATCAACTCTCTCTTAGGCTTACTTGGCCAAGTTCGAGGAAGTTATGGTAGTCCCAGCTGTAAGGATGATGCAACATCTGGGACAAAGACATTCCTAAACAATATCTAGAAGTCACTTTGAACAGAGAAAAGGATTAAGGATTACCCAGGAAGGCAGAGAGGGAGAATGGTAGGGGCGAATGATACCCGTAGTTTTAATTAAAATGAGGAGAATCAATTTTATTCTTAGTTTCTTTATATGGAAATTTCTATGGGCTGGGGGAGGGGTTTTGCTTGGGAAAAGGATTTATCCTTAGCAATATATATATATATATATATATATATATATATATATATATATATATATATAGATAGATAGATAGATAGATAGATAGATAGATAGATAGATATAGATATATATATATATACTATATATATATATATATATATATATATATATATATATATATATATATATATATATATATACACTTACACACACACACACACACACACACACATATATATATATATAGATATATATATATATATATATCCTATATATATATATATATATATATATATATTGCTAAGGCTAAATCCTTTTCCCAAGCAAACCCTCCAGCCCATAGTAATTTTCATATAAAGAAACTAAGAATAAAATTGATTCTCCTCATTTTAATTAAAACTACGGGTATCATTCGCCCCTTTCATTCTCCCTCTCTGCCTTCCTGGGTAATCCTTAATAATTTTCTCTGTTCAAAGTGACTCCTAGATCATCACATTCGAGGACGGAAGAGAATTAAAAGCACAGTCAGTAACGACTGTGGCGATTTCCCACGAAGAAGTTTGTGTGTGTTGACTTTGTGGATTAAATTCGTTTTATTATTATACCACAAGAAGAACAAGAAGATTGAGGCAAACCGAGAATTAAATAAAAATATTGCGCAAAGTATCCACTGAGCTTTAGTGTCTAAGTAGGATTCTTGTATAACAAAGATAATATATATATTTCTTTTTTCAAAAGGTTCATGTACAGTTACATTATATAAGGGAAGCAAAAGAAATTGGCATCATCATAATTAGTCAAAATTGTCCAAGAACCTTTGAAGGGGCGAAATATTCAAGGAAACTTTACTTACCAGATTATTACCAGAAACAGTAATTAAAGAAAAAAAATTATTAAAGGAAAAAAAAATACAGAAAAGAACTCAAAAAGATTTGGGTATGAAATGAAAAAGGGTCACCATAGTCTGCATGCTATTTTTTCATATATAAAACAAAAAACTAATTGTGGTCACAGAAGCAGACAAAGAGGGACAGATTCATGAATAAATCACTTAATTATAACTGACACATTGTTTACCATATCCCTCAAACGCAGTCATGAAAAATGATCGAAAATAATTTCATCAACTAATTTGCATATTAATTAGGTTTGCATAATTGAATGTTCCCGATTGTATTTTAAGGGCAGCAATTATAGATATCTATCTGCTGGATAATGGAAACACCAAGCATACATGTATGGACACTGCCACAGATTCACGCAGACAAATATACACACACACATACATATATATATATATATATATATATATATATATATATATATATATATATATATATATATATATATACACACACACACACACACACACATATATATATATATATATATATATATATATATATATATATATATATATATATGTGTGTGTGTGTGTGTGTGTGTGTGTGTGTGTGTGTGTACCATTCGTCATAATAGTTGTCACACGCAGAAATTTCATGATTTCTTTATTTTCTCAAAATTTTATTTAAAATTGTCACAACTAAAATTATCCAGAGTAGCACAACAGTTAAATACAATGTTTGTGAGTAGTTAACTATCGTTGTTTGGGTTGTTTTCCTAGACATCTACTGATTTGTGATCTAAACAATACCACTCCTACGGAACCAGCACTTTACGAGACAGGTATGATTGTAGTGAAATCGTTCATTAGTAACCAGTAGGGCTGGGCAAGAACCGCATAAATGGGAACCGACGGTTCCTGTTCTCAATGCCAAAAGAACCATTGGAACTGGTTCCAATCCGGTTCCTAAGAGTAACTAAGACATACCTGCAATCAATTATGAATTTTTATATCTGGTGGGAAGGACAGCATATGCATTGTAACTACTTGAAATAAATTTTGTATTTAAAAGTTTGTGTCTTTGATTTGGGGAAAGAAGAAATTTAATTGCGAAAACAAAAAATTACTGTCCTTTAGACAACTTCGTCTTTGGGACACCACTTCACCTGCCTTAGGAAAGTCTTTCTGGTGACACAGATGATGCAGAGGAGCAGAGATATATTTTTGCTAGCCCTTGTGTCCTCAGCTGTCCTGTCTGTGAGAATGTGTCTAAGTAATGAAACAAGGTGACGTCAAGTAGTCAAGAGACAGGACCATTTAACGCTACCTCCCAGGCGATGCCAGTCTGTCGCTTATACTCGCAACCGACTACTGCATTAGAGAAGCCAGTTAGTTGGTGGTTGGAGAACCACTCTTTGGGAACCGCTTCCGAAGGCCGAAACCGATTTTGAGTTAACCTCTTTGGAACTGCAAAAACCGGTTCTGGAACCGGTTCTTGCCCAGCCCTACTAACAAGATCTAGTTCAGTCAGTGTTCAGATTGCGACCGTGACAAGCCACGACTGATTGGTGTGGGTGTACATCATTAAATCCCTACTTTGCCTGATACTGGTATGACTCAAGCTGAGGCAGTCGGATCCTGAAGAGAAGCCAAGAGACAGGAAGTCTCGATCCAAGGCATTCTACTGGGCACCCACGTGTCAGCGCACACAGAGCTAACTGGGTTGTCGGCAGACTGGCTTGTCAAGACGATTACCCCGAAGGATGTAATACATTAAGGGCAGAATGGATCCAGGCCAGTGCCAGAACAGTGTATCACAAGATGGTAGCAAAGGG
>NC_061097.1:58884987-58892487 GCF_015104395.2 Macrobrachium nipponense | reverse complement strand
GTAACAGACAAGGGAGGGGGCGGGGTTACAGTTTGCTAATCTGGGCAGTGTGTTCTTTAAGAAAATGAGACAAGGAGAGAGGATCAAGGGACAATCCAAGATGGAGATTTAAATTCCTTGTTGACGTGGCTTCAATAAAAATGGATTCCAACAAATTTCATTTGCGGTGATCTCTGACCCTGCAGATTATCGAGGAATCATCCCAGTTAATAACATGGCCTTCCTTAAGCCAATGAGCTGCAAAGCCATTATTCGTTAAGACTCTTGATGTAGCATGTTTGTGCTGAGAGCATCTCACACCTTTAAATCTTTCAATTATTACCTTGTATACATCTTATTACATTCTTTACAAGGATAACTGTATACAATATTGTTTGAATTTGACGGGCTATTCTTAATTAGTTTATTTCTCAAAATTAACATATTTAAATACTAAGTTAATATCAATAGTTTTTAAAGTGGGTACAGCAGGAATGAAATTATGATTGAATGGTATTGAGAATATTCTTAAGCTCTTTGTTAACACTGGTTTGATTGTATTATGCGTTTTTTGCTTTATGTTTACAAAGTCCCAAAAAATATGGAGGGTGATATAATGAATCTCCTATTTTATTAATAATTTGTGTAGCATTGTTAAAGTAAAAATGGATATATGACAAATTATTCGTGGGTTTCCTATACACTATAAAAAGAAAAATCCCCTAGATCTTAAAAACTGCTGAGTCTAGAGGGCTGCAAATTTGTATGTTGATCATCCCCCTCCAGTCATCAAACATTCCAAAATTGCAGCCATCTAGCCTCGGTAAGTTTTATTTTATTTATGGTTAAATTTAGCCATTATCGTGGGTCTGGGAACGCTATATGAAAGGCTACCAACGGCCCGTGGATGAAAGTTTCATGGACCGAGGCTCACACGTTATCACGCTGTAAAAAGAACTCGATTGCGGCAAAGAAACTTCGGAGTAATTTTCACTTTTTCTTTTATTATTAATGACGAGAGGGGATTCTTCCAGAAACCTTCTTTACACCGGAAAAGGAAAACTGTTCTTATGGCCTTTGCTGAAACCAGTCGCCTCCTTCTACTTTAAGGTCATCGAAGGAACAAACACAGAATGAGACCCTGAAAGCTCTGGTTTGAGAGCCTTTTGGGCGGCATCTACGCCCCGGTACTTTCTTCTTTTGGAACTTATGTTATCAACACGTCCCTTTGCCTTCATCTGATGCGGGCATGTCTGCTAATTCATATATAAATTTCTAAAGTAAAAATGTTTCAGCTTGTCCGGTTAGACACCTCATTGATACATTTTTTTGCTATTATATGTTTATTAGCAAACGACTCAGGTATAGTAGTCGAAAGAACAGCAACATCAACAACAACAACAATAATAATATAGAATTTCATATTATTAAGGATATTAATTATATATTGAATGCAATAAATTGACAAAGACCTTACACGAAATGAGTACTTGGCATCAAATATATGATAATCTTGATTTAATTATAATTAAATAAGCCAGTATCATATCGCGCTAATTTCTGATTTTCCATCAGAGCCTCATTCTAACTCTAATGAAGGTCATTATTCATGACCTGATACCAATCTGGTTTTAAACACAGTTATCTTGTAGGCGCTAAAGGCTTTTGTATACAAGGTACTGGATGGAATGCCATCGCTACCTAATTTATTTATTTATTTATTTTTAGCATAGAATTATCATTCTTTTCCTTTGAACATTATACACATAATTTAAAATCTTGGCCTTTAATTTTCATCTAATTTCATCTCTTTTACGGTTTTCATATATATTTTTTTTATTTTAGTCAGTTATACTTTACTCCTATTAGTTAGCCACTGAATAATGTTTCTCAGTATATTTCTCCCACTCGTCTTCTCTTTCATCCTTATTTTACAGGTATAATCTAAAATGAGGTTCAGCTTCGTATTCAAGGATTTCTTATTGCAGAAATATAACTTATTAAGGAGTGTGTGATGAAATCTGCTACGTAAATTGGTGAGATCTTACGAAGGTCCTGCAAGAACATGCTCTTCATTATCTCTCTCTCTCTCTCTCTCTCTCTCTCTCTCTCTCTCTCTCTCTCTCTTCTCTTTCTCTCTCTCTCTCTCTCTCTCTCTCTCTCTCTCTCTCTCTCTCTCTCTAGGTAAATAGTATTTGCTCTCAGGTAAACAAATCTTGAAGAAGTAAAAGGAAAAAATTTGTATTTGAATTTTGGTTTGGAAAGCGGTAAACACGATTTTTTATGAAACGGGAGAATTATTTAGCATGCCAACTTTGTAAGTTTGCTGTGCTGTGTAAGCCGGATTATCAATTCCTACCATCTGATTCTTTCTTTTAAAAGTTTATGAAGAATGTTGAGTTCATATTGTAATATTTTCGAACATGAAAACTTAATTAAACATTTGACATTTAATAATATCAATGAAGAAATCTTCGTGATTTAGTTTAAGGCTAAACTATATATACCGTCTCGATTTACAAAGACTTAATCATTTCTAAATCACTGAAAGAATCGCCAAAAATTTAGATTTTTTCATAGTCACTTCGGTAAATAAACTGAGCTGAGAAATAAGACCGATATTTGTTTGGGAGGTGGGTAAATATCCTTCCAAAAGATTCTCTATTTGCCACTGAGTCTTCTAATGCACCACAAATAAGATTGAGAGACAAAATAGATAAATGAATAGATAAACTATTCCAATGTATGTCCGGAGAAGTTCACGAATCAAGAGAATTTAAAACGTCACAAGAAGTTGTTGTAGCGAAACAAACAGCTTCACCTCAAAAAATACATGTTGAAACTTTATCTGTATCTGTAATATTCATAGTTTGTAGCTTTTGCAATGTTAAGAAACTTGATGATTATCAATGGGAAAGATAAATGTTTTTCCAGATAAAACAATCTCTTGTATATCTTCTTATAGAAATTGTCCGTGAATCGAACTTGCTCAATGAGAAGTTAATTGCCTGTCGGGGAAGTTTTGGAAAACAAGGTAAAGTTGAGATAGCTAACAACAACTACCTCACCTAGCAGGTCGTTGTAAGGAGACGTTCCATCAGTGTCAAAAGCTAGTATTGATGCGAAACTTTAATATGGGCTACAACCAAAGAAAGAAGCGAACCGCTCGTAGTGTAGAAACTTGTAGAAAGTCGTAAAATAACATTTATCTTTCTCTGCCTTTGCTGTCTTTTGAGGACACTTCGTAAGATCATTTGTTTACACGTTTGCTTATTTGTCGTGGAGTATGTGTGAAATTAACTATCATGCATAAATGTGTTAGATTCCTGAGTTTTCTCTCTCTCTCTCTCTCTCTCTCTCTCTCTCTCTCTCTTTCTTCGTTATTGGGATGGTCTGTAAAAAGAAATGCACGACAAGGGACGCATTTATTACAGCATGAATACTAAAAGGTGCAGAATATGGCGTATTCTTTATCTGTCATTTTCTATATATTCATCTTTGCGGCCTAATTCACACAGCCCCTAGTGAGCTCATTCAATATTGTGGCCATACTCATTTTAATCATTAGTCTCTCAATCTTCATTACCAAACGCTTTTTTCACAGGTGTACTGATTGCATCTTCATAGTAATTTTATATCTTAATAGTACTACCTTTTTTATGCGTTTGTAGTAACTTTTAATCTCTTTATAATCAAATATGTCGTCATGTCACCACTATATTAAGGCTGAAAAAGCTAATACTAGGAACGAAGTAACAGTTAAAGAAAATACCAAAACAATCTCCACTTTACGAGGGTATGATCAACTTTCCTGGCTGTAAGCTTGCTTGTTCATACAAACACGAAGGTTAAGTAAATCTTATTTTCACTTACCTTCTCAAAGAGCTTTCTTTCCATGACATGTGAGTACGAATTAAGCATTTCATAGCCATGCATATTATGAGCATCGATTTTTTGTGAACTTAGGTCGTTCATAAGTTGATGATAAATAATATATCAGAATCCTAAAGATAAACTTAGCCTATTTATGTTCAGATGTATTGCAATGGCTCGCGTTTCTATTTCTCATTCTTACTTTTCAGTTGACTCTGGCCTTCAGTGAATACTACAATTTTGAAGGCAGAACTTCTTACGGATATTTGAAACCGTCGCTAGCATTTGTTATGAACCGAAAAAAAAAAATAGATAAAAAGAGAGAGACTTATGCCAATGTTACTGCAGCTCCACTGAACTACTTAACAAAATAAAATAAAATAAAATAAAATTAGAAAAATAATAGTCAGTTCGATTCCCCGCTCTGCCAACATGGAATCAGAGGAATGTATTTCCGGTGATTAGAAATTCATTTCTCGATATAATCTCACAATAAGCTGTCGGTCCCGTTGCTAGGTAACAAATTGGTTCCTAGCCACATAAAAAATATCTAATCCCTTAGGCCAGCCCTAGGAGTGCTGTCAATCAGCTCAGTGCAGTGGTTTGGTAAAACTAAAATGTACTTAACTTAGTAGCAGCCGTTAAGTAGATTGTATTATGTTTGAAGAGTAATAGAGTCATTCTTTCTAAAACTGCCGAAACCCAGGTAGTATTTTTTATTTCTTGTGGGGTAGGGGGAGGGCCGGGCAGGTGAGGGGTGGGGACATGCAAATATGATGAGTGTGTAAGATTTTAGAAATTCTCTTGGGATTCTTTGGTGTTTACTCTTCGATTCTGCAGAAGAATTAAAAGAAAGAAAGGAAAATAGAATGAGAAGAAAGTCAATTTGACTTAGAGCCGAAAAGCAAACATTTTTACCAAGAAACCTTGAATATTGATCGAATAGTAGATAGCACTCAAGAAAAAAAAATATAGCATCCATAGAAAGACTTGGGGCATATAGTTTATGTAAGATCGACCCTTTAAGACAACAATGCACGGGGTTTCAAAGGATTATCACAGATCTTGAACTGAGGACCATCCCCATCATTAGTGCTTCCAGGAAGATAGTTCCACAGTTTTGTGTTAAAGGGAAGGAACGACCTTCGGAAGTGGCCAGACTGATAATGTAGCCCCTCAACGGTTGGGGCCAAAATGGACTAATATCTAACACCGAAAGTCAGTATACATGTATTCACAATATGCAATAGGATGTTGTTGACGGTATCATTTCAAATAGCAAATGCACTGTGGTGTCTCACCCAGAGAGAGAGAGAGAGAGAGAGAGAGAGAGAGAGAGAGAGAGAGAGAGATAGAGAGCTTAATACATCTTCATAGTCCCCACTAATCGTTTCACGTTTTCCTCTCACCAAGATACCTAAAATAAAATCCAATATCATTGAAAGCTGCTGATCACCACTTCTGAAGAAGCCAATACCCTACGAGAAGTCTGGAGATCTGATTCGAAATATCGTGAGAGGATTCGAACGCCACAACACGAGACTTGGGTAAGAATAATAAATTGACTTTTGGGCGTCTTCTGGATAAAGAAAGAGTATTAAATGTACAGTTTTCAACCGTGAGTAATTTTATATAAACAATAGTATGAGTAACAACTATTTGTTGCTATTTACTTTTTCTATACTAGGTAACTTCAATACATATTCTTATAGCGTGGCTATCAATAACATACTTACAAATAAACTCATCGTATCAAAGCCCTATGAATGATTGTTCACTTGAGAACCTGACCAGAGAAACATTAATATAATTTCTCTCTTTTCGGGGGTATAAGGAAGCGTAGGGTTACAAAATGGTCCTTGAACATCTGACATTTCTGATATATCATCTCAGAATGAACTTGGTATCATATAATTTTCTAAAGAGGTACAGCATTATTTTTGATCAATTATCTTTAGTGTGAGTTTAAAGGTTAGTACCAAAATCATAATAGGTCACTATAGAAGTAACAACTTCGTTCATCTCCCAAAAATTAAGACAAGAATGGGTTATTACTCTTCTCCTTCCGGAAGATGAATAATAGTAGAATCCCAAGCAGGAGACACCTAATCTTGATTGGGAAAAAAGGATGACGACATAAATAACGAATGCAAAATGACCAGTTCCTTCCGGAATCTTTCACGTCCTAGAACTGACTCCATTTTCTTTTCGTACTCACAAACATAATTTCAATGTTGTTTCGAGATAGACTTCAGGTGCATTTAGTCTCTGGAGAGACTAAATTTTCTTTTTTTTCCCGTAAGTAAAAGTAGCTTAATAATAAAATTCCTTGAATTCTTTCCGGCAATACAAATACTAATAAACTATTGTGTTTCATCTGTTAATCCAAACGTCTCTATTGAAACAAATTTTTCTAAATGATTGGCAATTTAGATCGTAGTGGAAAGATTAGAAAAAAATTAATATATCTCTCTCATATACCATGCTTTCTGAAAATAAATAGAAAATAGCTCTATGATTAAGTTAAATTAATCTCTACAAAAAGGGAATTAGATATTCTGTTTGCTGGCAATTAGAATATCTCCATGATCACTTTTGAAATGGCATCATGACAGGTAGAATATTTGGAATTCTTTATATCACTGAATTGTAACTACCAGCATAACTTATAATAAGAAATTTCGATTCTCAGTTTTAATGAAACACAATGAATAGCATTTAAACAGATTCATGAAAATATAAGAATTATCATTTATTATTCTTCATTGTAACTCATGATCAGAAAGAGTATGAGTTCAAAATAAAACTCAGTATAAGAAAAAGAATATTATGAAATAAGAGGAAAATATACGAAGGTGATTGGAAGTATTGCCAGAGTAATTTATCATATTTAAGAAAAACATCTAGAGGAGAATTGCATTTCTGTATTTTCATTAATCTTAAAAAAAAAATGCAAAATGCTGTCATGCAACGTCATAAAATTTTATTGTCAACAAATTTCCACCGAGTGTTTTTATTCCGCCAAGAATGTGTCAAACTTTTAGTTTTCGTTTTACTCATCTGTCGTAATGGCTACTTTCATAAATTCGCTCCCCTCATATTTTCTATTTTACTTCGTCTTTCTCTCTTACTTTCTTTCTTTTTCACCTCTGTACATGCCCTTGTGATTGCATGCAGAAGAAGCTTTACTGGATTTTCATTCCTTGTCTTCTTTCAACATGAAACCTTTTGTACCTTCAAGCTTTAAGGTCACCCAAACGTTCTCTCTGTGTACACATACACACACACACACACACACACACACACACACACACACACACACACACACATATATATATATATATATATATATATATATATATATATATATATATATATATATATATATATATAAAATCTACGTAAGAAGGTGAGTTTAAACTGGGACTTTGAATAAGTACTTTCGTAGTTTAGTCTTTATTTTAAAGTTCACACACAATACAGATAAATTGAGAGAGCTTCATATAAAGGAAGCAGAAGGGAGGACGCGGTCACAGTTTGTTAATCCGGGCAGCATGTTCTTTAAGCAAAAAAGACAAGGAAAGAGGATCAATGGAGAACCAAGGTGAAGATTTACATTCCTCGTTGACATGGCTTCAATAAAAATGG
>NC_061097.1:58869987-58879987 GCF_015104395.2 Macrobrachium nipponense | reverse complement strand
GCTTATGCAACTGTATTTCAACTTCAAAGAGATTGGTTTTAACAAATCTCTTGGCAATTTTCACATTTATCCGAGCAACGAAGGTGGTTATTTGAAGTACTTTGAAGAACTACCGCTTTAAAGAATCAGGACTAATTGCCAATTACTTCCATACATAACACTGTCAACTTTTGAAAAAGTCCTTTCCTTGATATTTTATGGTCTTTTACTAGTTACACTTAAACATTTGCCTACATTTAACTAACTGGTTACTATCTGCTTTTGTGTGTGCAAATGGAAACACTACAATGTGCAAATGTCATCAGATCTAATTAAGGGACAGTGTATTTATAATTAAGGGACATTGTATTTAATTTTAGATTTCAGTATCTTAGAAAATTCAAGTTCCTCGCTAAGTTAATTTTATTTGTAACATGACATTCATACATATATATATAAATAAATATTATAATATATATATATATATATATATATATATATATATATATATATATATATATATATATATATATATATATGTAATAAATACATTTATTCAATTTACAAGCTCTGTAAATATAACCCATGACCTGAGGTCATGGCATTAGGAGGGTCCTACGTGACCAAAGCAGATCTAGATTACGCTATGTGCTGTCTGCAGTAGCCTGGTCTAGCTCAGAGCTTTGTCAACATTTTATGTTTATGATAACTTTGCACAACAACTTCCCATGGGAAGCGGTGACCTGTTAACCTACGCCGGAAGGAAAACTTGTAACTTCCGAGCCGGCGGACTACGTATGTTTTTATAGATTGCTGGAGATAGCTAATGTTCCGCTATCGACGCGATGCTTTAGAATGGCAGTTCCGCGCCAACCATCAAACATATCGGTCTTCCGACCGAGCTGCATCTCCTAGTATGGAGTACAGAATAAAGTTGTTATCTTTGTTCAACTTGTCTGTTTGAATCATCTCCTTTAGTTAAGAAGAACCACTCTACTAAGATATCCCAAGATATGGGAGGAACCAGAAATACTTACGAATGACAGTCGTAAAGGAGAACACAAAAAAAAGTCTATCGCCAAGCGAAGAGACTTAAATGTGGTGGCAGCGTATAACGAAGAATAAAATTAACAAGACCCATATCAGCCGACCGAAGGTCTACAAGAACCAACTTCCACCTTCAACATCAAAACTAAACAGAGGAAACGGGATCTTCAATCAACGCAACAGCTTATGAAGACGCAGATATGTCCTTCATCGAGAAGAATACAAGCATTAACACCGACGTTTGAGCGACTGTTGTCACTTATCTTCGAGAATCTACACCGGACGAGAGCAGCATCGAACATCTACGGAAAGAAGAAAGCAAACACAGGAAACATCACGCGATCACGAACAAGGACGCAGAGAGTGGAGCTAGAGGCAGTAGTGCAAGGACGGAGGCTGTGACGTCATCAATCTTGGACTTCTCCACGCATCGTGCACGAGAGAATACCGTGACGTCATCACGACTTCCGACGCGAGAGGGGACTTAGACAGGAACTGAGACGTCATCCCATGTCAACAATCCTTCGCAATATAATCTGGAGCTAAGTACCATTTTTATCTATTCAGGTCTTTTCCTCAGTGAAGTGTTGTTGTTTCATCAGGAGTCGATCATCCAGTATTCTGGGGGTGAGTTGTTCGCCATATTAATCTTCCTTCATTACAGAATCAATCTTCAACTACGAGTTCTCGCCCGCAGATTAATTTTTTCTCTTCTCGTTGTTGTTAATCGTTTCTTGCAGGAATTCTCCGTATAATATTTTATCATATTATCTGTATTTTTGTATCTTTTGGGGGATTTTCCTATTATTATAACACACTTATACAGTACATTGCATATGCGTTTACGTAGTGGTCGAGTGTACTCTTATAGATATTTTGATAGGATCGCAAGGAATAGAAGTGATAAGAAAAAAGTGAAAGTCGAAATGGCAACTACTCCCGGCTGGCAACCCCAATGTGGTGACTCTCGTTAGCGCGAGGTCAGCGATTGTCCCTTTTCAAGGTAATGGGTCAATGGGTTCCTGCCTCAAAATGTAGTTGGGGCATGGATCTCCTCTGTAGACGCTCATTTAAATGCAAAAAGCATCACAGACCCAGCAGTACAATTACAGGAGGCCAAGAGCTTCATAGACTTTGCAAAAGGAGACGCAAGTGCGTATCTAAGGGGGGTTTCTTTCCAAGAGGCGCTTACATGGGACGAGTTCAAAATCAGATTACGTGCCGTGTATGGGGGTGAAGAGGCTTTAGATGTAGTATTGGCATTGAGAAATATCCTTAACCAAAGCCTCCATGACTCAGCTTAATGTTGTCGAGCGGGCGGCGCTAATTGCCGACCGGCTAAATGAATATCAGGATAGTTTAAGTAACTCCGGGTGGGGTTACGAGTGCCAAAATCAAAGTGAAAGATTTTATCCGTTTGATCTACCTTACGTCTATCACTGCAATGTTGCCTGAAGCGTTAGTACGGTGTTTTGATAAAAAATTGCAGCCCGACAGTACGGAATTAGATGTGTATAAACAAATAAAAAAAACATGTCTAAATGTACCGACCTAGATCCTTCGCTCATTCAAGTTTTTGCAAAAAATTGAGAACAAAGCCACAACAAGTAAATGTGGTACATAATAATAATCAAGTTGCAGGGATGGTTTGTTATAACTGTAAACGACCAGGTCACATGATTTCAGGACTGTCGGACGCGTTTTTGTTCAATACACAATAGTTCAATCCTCATTCATATAACCGTTGCTACTCGAGGAATCAACAGCAGAATGCTACAAACACGCAACCAGTTGCCAGTGCAAATAAAAAGAAGGTCCTCAGTACTATAAGAAGAAACAACCAAACGGAAATTCTGCACAACAGCAGAAACAAACAAATCGTGCTTCAGGTACCTCTGTTCCTGGGCCGTCTAGCCAGAACTCGCAAGGGCAAGCGAATTTTCAAGGTGTGATAAACAAAACAAATACCACGAGTTCACTCCAAGGGGGGAGAGGGCCGATGTTGGGTCATCAATATCAACATCTTTTGTATCAAATAATCAGTTTAATCATTTATCAGATCATTGTGAGGCAATTGATTTTCCTATGAAACACACGGCCGAATCCAAAAAATCTGTGCAGGTTCCCGTAGATTTGCAACAAATTCATGCAATTATTAGTCAAAACGAGTTGCGACCAACCTTACATGCAGTAAATTTGGACCATAAAGTCATTCACTTTGTTCTTTGATTCTGGTAGTCCACGTAATATCATGGATTTAAGGACTCATCATTACTCTTTTCAAATTTCCCTATAGAAAAGTCCGGAATAAGGCTCTCAGGCATAGGGAAATAATGAATTAAATGTTGTGGGCGTAACTCATGTACAGTAACAAGGTCGGTAAGCGCACGTTTGCTGATACCTTTATCGTTGTACAAAACATTAATATGTATCCCGCAGTAATTATCGGATACCCGTCTATGGGCACTCAAAATATTATCTTAGCACCTGCAAAACACGGCGTGTATATCAAAGGGAAATTCTATAGGTCTTCTAATACCCTAAAATCAGTTTTAGATATCAAAGAGACAGACAGAGTTGTCACTTACATTACATTACCAATCACCTGTCTCATGAACAAGAAATAATACAGGGCAACCCAACAGAACTCTCGCTCACCCGTAATATCAGCTTGCACGCAAACTCTCGAGCCGAACGTAACTTCGAACATATTAGTGCGTGTAAAGAGAACCTTGCCAGGATCTGAAACATTAATCCTTTCCGAAACTCTGAAAAACACACGGATTATCCGTCACAGCCATTTATACAGTCGGCTCACAACAACAATGTAACATCGAAGTCTGTAATCATTTGAATACCACTTTAGTAATCCACAAAAAATCAACATATCTTTGGATGCCGAAGTTTATAAACATCGCATTCTTACCGTAGCTGAGATAAATCACGCTCAATCAGTTGCGGATGAATCCCTTTTGCAATCTATAAAGAACAAAATCAATAAGGACATTCAAGAAGAAGAAATTCAGCAGAAATTCTTGCATCTTTTAACTAAATATCATGATTTTTTTTCCACTACGGATGGAACCTTAGGAAAACGGATGTCATCGAGCATCAAATAAGGCTCAAGGACAAACAGAAAGTAATCTATGTACCTTCGTACCGAACTCCCTATGAAATTTCAGAATGAGATAACAGAGGAAGTAGGTAAAATGTTAAAAGAAGGAGTCATTAGGAAATCAAACAGCCCTTATAATTTTCCGTTAATAGTAGGTACCGAAAAAAGATCGAACTTGGCGGATATGCGTAGATTTTTCGTCGTTTAAATGAAGAAACAATCCCTGACAGATTCCCAGTACCATGTACCGATGATATCCTATCTCTACTAGGTCAGAACAAATATTTCACAAGCTTAGACTTACTAAAAGGATTTCATCAGATTCCGTTGGAACAAGAGAGTATCCCATACACTGCCTTCAGCACAGCCAGGGGACATTATGAATTTTTGCGTATGCCTTTTTGGTTTACGATGTGCTCCTATAACTTTTACTCGTATGATAAACATGCGTTTGGAGGAGTTACTGTTAGAGATATCCTACATGCCTACATGGACGACCTAGTAATATCAAACACATTCGAAGAACATTTACGTAAATTAGAGTTAGTGCTACAAAGACTAAGGCAGCATAATTTAAGGGTAAAGATAAGTAAGTGTGAATTTTTAAAAACAGAACTAGTCTATTTAGGTTTCACGGTTTCTAGTGAAGGTCTTAAAGTCGTCCATGATAAGGTGTCGGCTATCCGTAACTTTCCGATACCTACTAACGTCAAGGGAATACAGCAATTTTTAGGCTGTAGCGGCTACTATCGCCGCTTTATACGCAACTACTCAATCATAGCCGCTCCCCTAACCGATCTTATAAAAAAAGGGCGTAGATTTCGTATGGTCTGAATTCATCAACAGGCGTTCGATAAATTGAAAGATGAACTGTGTAGTTCTCCTATCTTGAAATTTCCTGACTTCGGTAAGGAATTTTTCATAGCAACAGACGCCTCAGACAATAGGAGCTAGCTGGTATTGCTTCAACAATATGATAAACAGTTTTTCCCTATAGCTTTTTATTCACATGTAAACGAGACCTTCCGAAGTAAATATGCAGTAATAGAAACAAGGAAGGGCTCGCTATTGTTAAGTTCACTCGTGCATTTTAAATTCATAATATACGGTTATCCCGTCAAGGTTCTCACTGATCATAAGCCCCTAACCGACTTCTTTAAAGGCTTTAGTCACAGCCCCAAGCGAACTCGGTGGCACATGATCATTCAGGACTTTGGGGCGCGAGGATCGGGTATTTACCTGGGAAAGCAAATATCATTGCTGACGCATTATCATTGCTGACGCAATTATCCGCAACTCCTCTTCATCTTGTACCGAGCCATTAGCTGAATTAATAGATATCTAACCTCCACGCCCATTGTTAAAACTATATCTGAGCAGGAAGATCTGGGCTGGAGTGCTGAACTATTACAGACAGAACAAAGAAAAGATCCGCAAAAATAGAAAAAATCATCATTGCGTTTAAACGGAAATCCGAAGGAAAAGGAATACCTAAAGTATTGGCAAGCAGCAGAATTATATCATACAGGACAATATCCTGTGTAGATCCGTGACGAGGAAAACCCGCAACACACCGCAGTTGAATAACAACCAGGTGGTGGTGCCTATCTACTCATACCCACTGTCTTAAAATGGTTGCATGAAAATCCACTGCATGGACACCCGGGTTATTCCTTGATGTCACAGAAGCCAAATCCTTATTTTATTGGCATACGATGCTTACGGATATAAAAAAGCACATAGCAAATTGTCGCACTTGTCAAGAATACAAAGGGCACACGAAGACACCTGTCAGCCTAGGGGCTTACCCGTGCCCAATCAACCCTTTGAAAGAGTACATTTAGAGATTTATTAACAGGATTTTACGAGTCAGACAGAGGAAATAAGCACCTCCTAGTAATTATAGACGCTTTGACTCGATATACAGAACTTATAGCGCTTAAAACAAAACCGCGGTCGAGTGCGCTAGGAAGTTTTACGAGTGCATACATTTGTAAACATGGAATTCCACACATCATTATCTCAGACTCGGGCGGGGAGTTCAATAATCATTCTTAACTCCTTGTGCGAATTCCTTTGTATAAAGAAAATCAATACCATGATCTATCACCCAGAGTCTAATGGGCTAGTGGAAAGGGCAAATCTGTAAGGTTTAAACATTTTAAGGGTCACCTTAGGGGGGGTGGGGGGGAGGACCCCAACTGGGGGACATTGCCATACCTGCGGTACTAAGCACACTTAATCACTCGTATCATGTGTCTATTAAACTGACACCGCACGAGGCACTGTACGGTATCCCGGCTAGAACGCCTTTCCACATCTTAACGCCTACAACTAATTTATCAAATCCTCTAAAGGATGTTATGGATGCAAGCATAAGTCGATATATATACTTCGTAAGAATCTAGAAGAAGCACAAATAATAATGAAAAAAAATCATGATAGAATAGCTAAGCCAACTAGAACATATGCCGTGGGCGATCAGGTAATACATACAAACAGTATACGTACGTAAAGGTTTTTCAAAGTTATAAACTGACACCTAAGTTTGAAGGCCCGTTTAACATTTAGAAAATTTAACGGCCAATAGAGTTAGGGTTCAAAATGTATCCAAACCCACTGATGTGAGAATAGTCCCATTGGCACATATCAGAATCTAAAGAATGGTAGATGGAGTAAGGAAAAAAGAAAAAAAAATGGTTGTATTTATGAAACTTGTATAATAATTTATATATATATATCTATTAATCATATTGTATGTAACCTATTCTTTACGCGAGTTATTACATATGTTTTACTCATTGCAGGTTTCAAAAATGAATCTGTTATTGTTAGGAGTGATATTGTGTATTCAGACATCTTTTTGTTATGAAAGAGCGCTAGGTGGAAAGAGCGCTAGGACGAAAGAAATAGAATTTAATCAAGGCTCGATTATCGAGAGAATAGATGATGTATTCATCGTGTCAAGTAATATTGTTATAGAAGTAGATATGCATGCGATTTTCTTGCCTGAAGATGACGTCCTTAACTTAAAGAATGACCTGATGAGGTTTGCTATTTCGCTTAAGAAATGCACGAACGTAATTTTCATGCTAACTCAGAGATTTCGCTAGCTAAACACTAAGCGTCGCGGAAATGTTGTCTTATGACATACAAAATAAAACCGCCGAGGCAGAAGAACTCGCTCGTGACCTGCTGATGTGGTCTGTGCGGCACAATACTCTCGAACGCCGCAACCCGCTTATTCTGGCTGGACTAAACATCTTAGGATCAGTTGCGAATTCTAGCTAGGAATTTCAAATCGCCTTAAGATAAATAATCAAAATAAAAGAATTGAGTTTTTGCAACACAAAACCGAATTGGCTTTGTCCGAACTTCGCAGCCAGTTATCTTCAATCAATCAAATAATGAGTATCGTTAATGAACATTCAAATAATATCGATCAGGTCATGGAAGTTCAACATTTGCTGGCTACATTAGCTTACTATAGTTCGAAATATATCATATCCGTGTGAAAATATCACATTTTATTGAAAAGTCAAAAGATTACGTAGAAGCGATTACGTTAGCACAAAGGGTGTGTTATCCTCCTCCTCATGCCTATTAAAGATCTGACGTTAACTTTGGAAAACGGACGGGAGAAACTAGGTTATATTCCTTTATTAGACGACCATAAAGTAGAGTTCTATTATAGCCTAATATCAGTCAGCGTTGAAAATTATAGAATTATGATCACAATTCCTTTTGATTCTTCCGATGCTTGGCAATCATACAAAATAGCACCGTTTCCTACTTCATGACGAATAACTCAAATCCAGTAGTAATAATCCAATTTGACGGGGCATGTACTGATTTCTTCTGATAAGAAATCATTTACAGTCATTAAAGACTTAGATAAACTCACTCACTGTTCAGAAGCCATGAATAATAAAATTTGTACAGCTGACTCTTTTGAATTCTATCCTATATCAACGGATTCATGTGAGTTAGGCATAGTGCTAAACGGCTCTCTCTCTCATACAAGCGAAGGTTGTCTGGGGAAACTTTATCCCTTTTACGGTAATAAATTCAATTACAGGATGAATAATGGTTCCTGGATCCGTTATGATAAAGCCGGATTCGACGTATGTGTCTGGACGGTACCACCGCCCATGCCCTATCTTCGTAGCAGCCGATGGTTTGTACGGGGACATCTACAAACTACACCGTTCAGAGGGGTCAACACGATAATACGTGAGAAGGCGTATTTTGTCGAACTACACTTGGCATCCACATCATCCCGTCACTACCTCTCCCATACAACGCGCGAGTGGCTCATCGTTTGACGCAACTGGCTGAGATGACCCACGCGTCACCGACTTATGCAGGTGGAGAAAATCTTCGCTACTACATTCTGCTAGCCGTGTTCAGCGTGACGGCCATATTGGTTATCGCCGTCAACATCTTTGCTTGGCGTAGGCTGAGGCGTAAACAGAAGGATCTCCAAAGGGAACTTTGGGAACCCCGTATTGGCCCGTCTAGATGACGTACCCGTTAAACTCAAGTCGTTTGAGTTTAGGGCCGCCTGAACCTGGCCACTTCAGTTTGTGCCTAGGGAATTGTCTGGAATTGTGTTGTGTGTGAAAGCGGTCCGTTTATGCTGGCAAAAATGTAGGACAAGAAAGACTCACGCCTTTGCATTTGAACAGTTAAAGTATCTCCAGGGCACCTAATAAAACATTATAGCCCAATATTATACATTAATATATTCCTAAAGGTATTTTTCGGGCACCTAATAAAATATATCAGCCCTATATATTGCATTTCTGCAGAATTACATAGTTATACTATTATCCCACCATTGTACAATTATATTTATCTATTATTACAAAGAGTGACAAGTACTCTTTAACAATTATCCATGATCATGCTATAATCATTATTTAAGTAACCATTATTCTTAATCAGGTTACCTATTATCATATTAATCATATACATGTTAATCTTTTGATTTTTACCTTTTTATTATTTTGGGGTACCTAATCATTATTATTACCAAACATGGATCTATCCATGGATTTATCTTGTTTATGAATATGTCAACAAGGGTATGTAACAGAACCTTTTTATGCATTTAATCACTTATTATGTTAGACCTAGACGTATGTTACGAGCACGCTCCTATGAAACAATGTTTAAAGTAATTTTTTTTGTTATTCAAAGGCTTGAATAGGTAGCAGTCCGAGCCTAATGTAATAAATACATTTATTCAATTACAAGCTCTGTAAAATAAATTAAAACCCATGACCTGAGGTCATGGCATTAGGAGGGTCCTACGTGACCAAAGCAGATCTAGATTAGGGCTATGCGCTGTCTGCAGTAGCCTGGTCTAGCTCAGAGCTTTGTCAACATTTTATGTTTATGATAACTTTGCACAACAACTTCCATGGGAAGCGGTTGACCTGTAAACTACGCCGGAAACTTGTAACTTCCGAGCCGGCGGACTACGTATGTTTTTATATGAATTGCTGAGATAGCTAATGTTCCGCTATCGACGCGATGCTTTAGAATGGCAGTTCCGCGCCAACCATCAAACATATCGGTCTTCCGACCGAGCTGCATCTCCTATATGGAGTTACAGAATAAAGTTGTTATCTTTGTTCAACTTGTCTGTTTGAATCATCTCCTTTAGTTAAGAAGAACCACTCTTACTAAGATATCCCAAGGAGCATGGGAGGAACCAGAAATACTTACGAATGACAGTCGTAAAGGAGAAACACAAAAAAAAAGTCTATCGCCAAGCGAAGAGACTAAATATATATATATATATATATATTATATATAATATATATATATATATATATATATATATATATATAT
>NC_061097.1:58852487-58864987 GCF_015104395.2 Macrobrachium nipponense | reverse complement strand
TGCTAAGCAAAACGAGGAAAGGAAACACCAGTTAGTGCTGCTTTCCGCCTTTCATTTTCATCCTACAGTCATCTGCTCCATTCCTTAACTCTGTGTAACGTTTTCTCTGGCATCGTTAAGTGTGTTGTTGCTCCTGAGTACAGGAGAGGCTGTTTCATAACTACATCCAAAAGTCCAGTGGCATTTTGTTTTGGTAATCTCTGTAGGATGGGAAAAGTTCTGAAATTTTATGTGAAATAAAGAGAATGGTAATTACAAGAATTGGCCCGACTTAGATTTGAGAACAATTTACAGTACAACAACTATAACTTACACCTACCCTAGAAAATATTCATACTAATATTGTTCTGCGTTATGATTATAGCAGTTTACATCTAAAATAAGGCTAAAGCCTTAACTATTAATAAAATTTATGATAGTTGTGAATGAGAGGGATATTTAAATGGAATGGTAGAAACGAAGTGGAAAAGTTGTCCTATTTTGATTATATATTCATTACGTAAGACCTTCATTAATTAATTTTAGAAGGTTTAACTTTTTATCTTATTTTCCTCTGGAAAAAAGAATCGTTTTACAAAGAAAACTTCTCTATTAAGGACTACATTTTGATATCATATTCCTTCTCTTGAAAATTCAGTCAATGGAAGAGGTCCAACACCAAATAAGAAGAAAATTAAATTTTTTGAGCTTTCGATCCCAACATCGAAAATGCTTAGATGAAGAGAAGCAATCATCGGCGTCATGATCATTACAAAGAGATCAAAGATCAAAATGAGAGGATTAGATGACACCAGAATTCTCAAACAGTTTCCTTTTAACGATGTTAATCTTCATCATTATTGTAGCTGAGGGTAGGTGAAATGACCTTGCAAAGCTAAGTTGACCCCTAAAGTCTAAAAACAATTCTAACACCAGTTCACACCAATCACAAACATCCCTAGACACTTTAGCAAAAGTGGTCTATAGTCTCTTTCCTAAATGATCTAAGAACGAACAATGTTACAGGCATTTTTCTTTTTATCTTTATGCCACATAAGCGTCGAATAAACACAAAACGACTTTGAGAAAGTAAATAGATTATGAAGTTTACTTTCAGTATTCAAATATTACGGCCTGGAGGAACCTTTTTTTGATACTATTTTGAAATACAGATACATTATATAAAAAACACACACGCAGCCAATTACCATATTTTTTAATGAATTAAGTGAATATGAACCCATACCAGTACGCCATAAATACCATTATATTAATTAGTGAACAAGTGGGGAGTGTAATGAGGTGCAGGAAACACGAATACAATTCATACTGGATAACTATTGCTATTTGTTGACTATACAGTTCATATGATTTACAATTAAAAAGGAAAGGGTTCTATGATTGTAGTAGGGACTGTTTATTCAATAATTGTATGCTTTATGTGAACGCCTTTCTAAGGCAGGTATGATGGATCCGATTAATATATCCTTGAAATGCAAAAGGAACAAAAATAGGGGCGGGGTATCGGCGGTGGAGGCAACTCATTTAGGATGTCAGTGTGTCCTTTTTGCGAAAGGGAATGTCATCCTTTCTTCGCAGACACTGGGATCTGAATGTAGCTCTCATGACTTCAAGTTAGTTACAGGATAAATGAAAGGTCATAAATTGGGCGGGGGTTGGGGGGGTGGGGGGGTGGGTGTTATAGTAAACCTTCATGATTTGAATACTAATATCAGAGGTATATCATCAGAGATAAGTCGTTCAATTGTTTCGTTTCTGCACCGTATGAGTTAAGAGTTCTTTATTGTCAAGTAGCCTAACTAGTACATAGGAATGAAAAAAAAAAGATAATATATCTGCGTGAAAACAGTTATCTTAATGTGTCCACCAGAAAACTGTTTTCAAACTTTGTTAAATAATTGCAGACCCACCCATTAATAACCCCCTAATCGGCAAAAAAAAAAGATACATAAGAAGTACATTTCCTGTTTATGCTTGTATTACTTACTTTTATTATTAATTCATTTTCATTCCCACGCATATATCTTAATCATATAAGCCAATTAATATCGAAAAATACATCAGTGGGAAATCCCCGAAGGCTTTTTCTTCCTTCGTAACCTATGCCAGTAGAAGCTTTTGCAGAGAAAATTATCTATGCGTTTCGAGTTATGCCAGTTTGTTTAGAGCTATATCATCGAGGCCGATTTTGCCATTAACAATCTAGGGATTAGAAATCGAAGGCCCAGATACTTGAATTGGTGATATTATACTCGTTTGTAGTTAATGACACATATGCATCTGATCAATATCTCTCTAAGGTTATGTTCCTAGTTATTCAGTTATTCTGTCTGTCTGTCTCTCTCTCCTTCCATAAATCGGATTTTTACCTTAAGAGTCAGTGTTTGAGGAAATGGGAAATATGACAGTTTAAGTTCAACTGAGCAATAATCTATATATATATATATTTTAATTTTTTGTGATTAAGGTATTGTTGAAGCTCAGTGAATTCGTATAAACCGATTCTATCAAGTCAACAAGGATGAACAGACCTTCGTGACTTACATAACTTTTAACTCATCACCCAAGAGAACTTGTTGGTTCTACCGATCACTTCCGTTTCACCAAACACTTTCAGCAATAGTCAGTTAAATTGAGTCAATCGACTTCTCTCGAAGAAGTGGACCTAGAGGTATTCAATTTCTGGCTTTCTAAATTCTTTTTGTGATGAGGTTCCCTGCCCTTGCACTTGTCTAGCTTCCCATGACTTCGCTAGTTTCTAATCGAAGATCTCCTTAAAAATATAGAGACTAATTTCTTTTTTAAAATGGATGTATATCCCATCAATCTTAGTCGTTAGTTAGTAAACCGAGGGTACTCTGTAATCTTTTTTCCGTATTGTGTAATTTTCTGGCAAATGCCTTATAATAAAGGTGAAACTCTAGCATTCCGTTGTTTCACTTTCCACGTAACCATAAACAGTGTTTATAGCATAACAACTGAACATATGGTTTTACCAAATAGTATTAAGCATAATGTCAAAAACTAGCTATTACAATATCGTGGTTAAAATCGAAAGACTACGGTTCTTCTACAAATTTGGAAGAATTAGAAATGTTAAACTCACTGAGAGTTAAAGGGTTTAAAACTAGAACAAAAAAATTTCGACACGTTATTACTAATTATCAAATGAGGAAATAATGGTCTTAATTGAAGGTTTCCTTAGGTAGGATTAGACCCTACAGCAAATTAAAAGCTATAAATGTAATCTTCCCCAATCTTATTTTTTAGACCTCGTAATACCCATATCAATTTATCCTCTAATTTTAAAATCTGACTCGCAATAACTATAGTGAAATTATAAATTTTGTATTGTCCGAGAGTATTTTATAATTTTATCTAAACAATCAGACCTATACGAGTAAATGTTATAGAGAAATATTGATAAAAGAGGAAAACATTAAAGTCTTGCAAGAAAACATCAGTTCGTGAATAAAATGAAGAAATTTAATGTTGTAACATTTAGCTCTTCAGCAAATGTGATATATATATATATATATATATATATATATATATATATATATATATATATATATATATATATATATATATATATATATATATATATATATATATATATATATAATATATATATATATATATATATATATATATATATATATATATATATATATATATATATATATATATATATATATATATATATATATATATATATATATATATATATATATATATATATATATATATATATATATATATATATATATATATATATATATATATATATATATATATATATATATATATTCAGTGCTCTGAAGAATCTTTATTAAATGGAAAATAGCTCTAATATATTTTTAATAAATACCCAACGAAGATTTATCACAAGAACTTTCTTTTCGTCTGCCTCAATAGCTACCATTACTGGCACGGATGCTGGAAACGTTCCACATTTTACCATTTTTGGAAGGTGCGCTTGCAAAGTCATTTCTCTGAAATATTGAAAGATATCACGCATAGCTCAATCCTTTTCATGTATAACATTTATATGAAGAAAAAAAACAGCCTTTGGAAAATAACACGAGCTAGCGATCAGAGCAAGTTTTTCTCTTGTATATTAGTCTGATGATTGATTTATCTACATTTATGTTCACTGATAATTTCCTTCTTTCCATTCTCTGTTTTTCATTTCCAATAGTCAGTGTTTTCCAGGGAACCTTACCTTAAGGGTAATTCCTTATGCATCTCCACAGTGCTTCCATCAATAGCTACTCCTCTACGCTATGACTGCGACTCACTACATTCGTCTAGCTACCTGGTACTTAATTCCGACGTCAAGGTTTCTGAAAGTATTTCTCTTACTTGGGATGACAATAAATTTTGCATAACTGTCACGGGAATTTTTCCTGAAGGGATGAACATGTTTCTGATAGACCTACGTAAGTACTCTTAGATATTTTTTCATCTTAAAATGAAATTCTTGAGAAAAATGTTTAGTTTTAAAATTCGCTGGTGTTCTAAATGGAAAGTCTAATTACGATGAGCAATTCACACAGGATCGGTTCATCCTAAAACTAAGTTCTTTGAAAGATTACTTGATGTATGAAAAATTTCCTTTATTTTTCTCACTTTAATTTTGATAATTTTTTATTCACTTTTTTTCCGATCTGCATTCGTTTGTTATTCTGCTTTAATTCCATGATTTTCCTCCTTCCTTCCTTTCTTCATTCAAGATTTCAACAAATTTTTATCCATTACACACGCACACACAGATATATATATTATATATTATATATATATATATATATTATTATATATATATATGGTATATATATATATATATACACACACATGAAGGTAACAAAATAGACAGTGGGGCTTACTTCCGGTTCAGACGACCTGGTCAGGAACCCAAATCGTCTATGTGGCCCTTTAGGATTATCACGTCTCACCAACGCCGGGAGGATCATAGAAGAGCGTCAAGAGGACCTGACCTCCTTCTCAGGAGGAGAAGACAAGGAGGCTTTTGTAAGAGGAATAACCGGCTGCTGTTTTTTTTTTTTTTTTTTTTTTTTTTCCCGACGTTTTGTATGTCCTTTATTCGACGGATGTATACGTTCAACGTAATCATATCTATCCTATATAAAATTGATAACCAGTTCCTAACTTTCAATATCTAGTTGACATTAAGCTTTGTGATATAGACTAAAATAGAGAAAGGTTTCTTGAAAAATATAGATTTTTAAAATGTATAATAAAATCAAAAGAGTGTAATTAGGAACAGATATGCGTACTTGACAATACGAAAATTGATAAACACATTGTTCTTATGTTTAAAAAATTTTGAACAGTGCCATTATTGTTATCATTATTAATTCGCTATTTGAGGCTGAAGTAGTTGATGCATTTACTTTCTGAATGACTCATCAAGGCTCCTCCTGGACAGATGGATGGACTGGCTGGTGGTTGCTTCATGCAAACTTATGAATTACATTTCCAGCCGTAGGACTAAGAATAACAGCGTTACACCTTGCTCTCTCTCTCTCTCTCTCTCTCTCTCTCTCTCTCTCTCATCAAAATGTTTGTGTGTTTAGTCTACTATTTTTCATTAATATTCCTTCTTGTATTCTTTTCTTACTGACAACATTATCAAATTGTTTCATGTTAAGAAGAATTTATAGAGTAAAAGAATTTGTAGATCAGGAAGATGAAAAAATAAAATACGTATATATTTTTATTAGTAAAAAATGCATATTACAATCTTTCGTCCAGTATATCTTCGTGAATCTGTTTTTGTTGTTCACCAGACCTCCATCATTAAAACAATTTCGAAAATAAATAACAGGACAAAATATGTTTCTTGAAACAGTTAAGGGTTATTCAGAAACATGTTTATACTGTTGCAGTTCAAAGGCGGTCGTTTTCATAAAAAAAAAAAAAAGACGAATTTGATTAAAAGTGCATAAGTTTATTTTACTCAGGAAGTATTCACAAGTCATATATGAGATCGAGGAAAACTTTGAACTAATTGCAATGTGACTAAGAATATACCATAGAAGAACAAAGAATCGTGAATAGCAACTATACAGAAACTGCCAGACGAAGAGAAACAGGCTCGTCCAAAGAATGGAGGAGACTGTGAGGAAGAAGGATGGTTCTGAAGTGGTGGATGGTTTAGAATCAGTCGGTTTTGTTCTAGCAATGTCCTGAAGGGCATAGAGAACTATTGTGAACTTCCAGACTATATTTAGTCAACTGAAACCTTATTAAGGTGAATTAAGATTTACTTATGGTAGTTAATGAAACATCAATTATCAAAACGAAACGTAAAAAGTAACGTAATAAAAAATATAAACAATAGAAATGAAAGAGCAAAGACCCCCAAAATTAAGTCTAAAGCAATCAGCTCTTCTTGCAGCGGTGGTCTTGGGATGTTATGAAAATTGTTGTTATTTTTGATAGTTTTCTGCTGAAAAAAGTTTTTTTTTTGTGTGTGTGTTATTTCCCAAGACTGTAGATTCTGAAGATTTTTAAGTCAGCAGTATCCTTGATGACGAACACACGCATTGTAATATAGTGCTTCTTCTAAAGAGTGACATAGCTACTGACTGCAGCAACTACAAGCCGACTTGTATTCTCTAAAAACTTAAAATGAAAGTTTCAGCAAATTGCCGCATGGAAGTTACGTATTGCACAGCCTCTCAAAAATGTTTTGCAACATACTCCAGAAATTTTCGTTCACGTAACAATAATTTATTCGTTAGATACATACAAGGAAAAGTGCTTTTCTCATTCGATTTGGTGGATAATAGTGATATGGTTAATAATATAGATAAGAATGGTCAGTGAAAAATTAGTATTACGAAAAGTACCAAAACTATAATCAGCCATTCAATCATTATGAGAGTAAATACAGATATTTACTTCTTCATGCTTAAAAAGAAGAAAAAAAACTCACTCGAAAAGTATTTGGATAAAATCCAGTATCAACTAATGGATACTTAGTGGCAGAGAGAGGGAGAGAGAGAGAATAAATCATTAGATAAAGGTATTATTATAATGATGAAGGGATGAATAAAGCAATTATAATTGTACAAAGAAATGAAAATCGTTCTTAGGTAAACGCGAAGTAATTTCTCTGTAGTTACTTCATGGGCTTACGACGAAGTTGCCTAATAGCACCTGATATCACTATTATAAGCGATCGGCTTTAAAGTATGTCACAAAACATTTTTCAGTGACTGTAACTAAGGTCTCATATATTTTTAACAATGTTAAAATCAATGCAACCTGTTTCAGATAATTTTACCTTCCTTTACTCGAATACTGTTCTCTGGTATGGATGTCTGCTTGTTTGTCAGTATTTTATGAGTTGTGTTTTAACAAAGCTCTTTCACATTCACAATTGATCCCTGATCCCCTTTTCCTGCTGAGAGCAACCATATATGCTGAATAGCAGCACCTATATAAAGTGAATGTGCCTCGCTGTTGAACCTCTCAGTTCCAGATGTCCTTTATTCCTCACACTGAAACCTTAAAATTTCGAGAAAAAGATGAATAGTATTATTGTCCTAAAACAATTTTCCTTGTGTTCAAATAATATCCGTTTATTTGTAAATCAGTTACTCTATTTTTTTTTCTCATAACAGATCTCTTCTTTTTGTATCTTCCATTACTTTCTGTTACTTCTTTCAAATGATCACCATAATCATTGGAAACTTGACCTTCAAGTATGGCTCCTGTGGGCTTGTTCCATGTGAAGGGGGTTTCATTTCATGAATAATAATAATAATAATAATAATAATAATAATAATAATAATAATAATAATAATAATAATAAGGTAGGATGACCAGTGACTTTGGCTTGACCGAACAAAAAAAATAAAAAAAAAGTTTCATCGTTGAATCTTCACACAGGGGAATATTTGTGTACATATGATTATTTTAAAAGGAAACATTATCTTTGTTAACTGATAAATTTCACAACGTTTCTACTTGGCAGCAAGATAGTCCCATAAAGCTCATAACTTTTTTTCTTGGAGACATAATCGCTTTACACTATTAGCTGTACCAGTCAAATATTTTATACTTTATAATTTATACTTAAATAACTTCATTTTATTTTCGAGCTTAAACTGGAATATTTTAACTGAATAAGTCTATAAGTGAATGAACTTGACTGCATTTGTCACTACTGAAAAACCCTCATCGAGAATAATAATTCATCCAGAACATTTGCCTTTATGATCACTCAGACAGAAATATTCATTGCTCTCTGAATGATTGAATTGGAGCAGCAATTTCCCCGTTGTCTGACTTTCAAAGAGAGGAAAATCAGTTCAGTCGAAAGAATTCTCTATTCGTGACGCATATTATTATTATTATTATTTTTTTTTTCTTTTTTTTTTCTTTTTTTTTTTTTTGCTTTATCACAGTCCTCCAATTCGACTAGGTGGCATTTATAGTGTGGGGTTCCGGGTTGCATCCTGCCTCCTTAGGAGTCCATCACTTTTCTTACTATGTGCGCCGTTTCTAGGATCACACTCTTTTGCACGAGTCCAGGAGCTACTTCAGCCTCTAGTTTTTCCAGATTCCTTTTCAGGGATCTTGGGATCGTGTCTAGTGCTCCTATGATTATGGGTACAATTTTCACTGGCAAATCCCATATCCTTCTTATTTCTATTTTTCAGGTCTTGATACTTATCCAAGCAATACATGATATGTGATTCATTAACATTACACACTTGTAAGATATATATATATATATATATATATATATATATATATATATATATATATATATATATATATATATATATATATATATATATATATATATATATATATATATATATATCTAATAAAAGGAGCCCATAAAAACACCAAAATATAGAGAAAAAGTACTATATTTCAGAGACTGCTGTCTCCCTCTTCAGGTAGATGAATGAGCTCATTCATCTACCTGAAGAGGAGACAGCAGTCTCTGAAATATAGTACTTTTTCTCTATATTTTGGTGTTTTTATGGGCTCCTTTTATTAGATGGAATTCTGTTGTTACAGAACATTTTTACCAGTCATATATATATATATATATATATATATATATATATATATATATATATATATATATATATATATATATATATATATATATATATGTATATTTATATACATACATATATATACATACACACGCACAAACATAAATATATATATATATATATATATATATATATATATATATATATATATATATATATATACATATATATATATATATATAATATATATATATATATATATATATATATATATATATATATATATATATTTCAAGACTGAAATTAAGAGAGCCATACTTGAATGACATGACGCGAGGTGCTATGCAGATGACGATGATAGCTATCATTTACCAATAAACTGATGGTGATTAACATTTTTAGTCTGATTAACAGTGAATGCGTAGTCCAAGAGAGTTTTGTGATTTTTTTTATATATGTCTTATATCCAAGACACAAAAGGAATACCATGTTTTCTTTTTCTTTCTACATCTAATTAGTGCCCTTTTACTCGGTATCTTAAGTAAATAGAAAACTCTTCTCTTCAACAGATAAATACACTTTCTGGAAATATCACAAGAAAAATAAGTATCTAAGCAATGTCTGTGCATTTTCCCTTTACCTGAAGGACTCTAAATACTCTTATGTTTTTCGTCAATAAATATATTTCGAGAAAATTTTTATGCCATAGCCACAATGCTCCTAAAGTCCTATTTCATTTCAGAGACAGAATCAGAGAACAAACTTTCACCTATGCTGTCTTGATATTAGAAAGTCTTATAATCTTTTCACTCGAGAGAGAGAGGGTGAGAGTTTATCTTTCTGGGATATGTTTGCTACCTTCCTCTTTAATGCAAACTACAGAACAAAGAACAAATCCATTCTCTGGTGTTTCACCTGGATAGGTTAAGCTTAAAACGTTTTCTCTCACGATATTTGAAGTAACTATATATTCTTACGCAAAAAATATATACATACATACACACACGCACATACATACATACATACATACATACATATATATATATATAATATATATATATATATATATATATATATATATATATATATATCTGTGTAATCCATAATTTTTGTGGTCGCTGAGATGAATAGGCATAATAATCCCAATGCCCTATAAGTCCAAGGTCAGCCATGATAAGAATGTGTGGTGGGAAGCAGATGTAGAGAGGTGACATGTAATGTCAACCAAAAATGACAGATATTAGAGTCTAATCCATTTTTTCAAGGTTGCTGAGATGAATAGTGACACTCTGATGCCCTTCAAGTCCAAGTATAGCCCCAGTAGGAAGGGGGCTGAGAAGGGTTGGAAAGTGGGTGACACATAAAAATAATCGAAAATGCCACACTCACATTACTGTCTTATCCATAGTTTTTGAGGTCACTGAGATGAATAGTGACACTCCCAATGCTGTTTCAGTCCAAGTTCAGCCTAATAGGAAGGAGGGGATGAGAAAGGAGTGGGGTGGGGAGGTGGCGGAATGTAAAAATAACTGAAAACTATAGGTATTAGTGTGTAATCCATAGTTTTCAAGGTCAATGAGATTAATAGCGACACTCCCAATGCCCTTTAAGTTCAAGTTCAGCCTCGATAGGAAGGTTGTCACTAGAAGGAGATGATATAAAAATAATTGAAAAAGACAGATATTCGAGTTTTGTCCATAGTTTACGAGGTTACTGAGGTGAATAGTGACACTCCTGATGCCGTTTAAGTCCGTGTTCAGCCCCGATAGAAAGGGTGTCGGGAATAGGGTGACATACAAAATAGCAGACATTGACAAATATTACTTACTAATCCATAGTTTTTGAGGTCACTGAGAAGAATATTGAGTCTCCTGATGTCATTTAAGCCCACATTCAGCCCTGGTAGGAAGAAGGGTGAGAAGGAGTGGGAAAGGAATGACATGTAAAAATAACCAAAATCGATAGATATTAGTGACTAACCCATAGTTTTCAAGGTTACTGACATAATAGTAACACTTACAGTGCCCTTTAAGTCTAATTTCATCCCTCATAGAAACGAGGATGAGGATGGGTTTAAGAAGATGTGGAAAAGTAGTACCATGTAAAAATAACTAAAAAAAATACTGAATGAATAGTCACAGTCCAGATGTCCTTTAGGTATATGCTCAGCCGCCATCGTACAGTAAAGAAGCAAGACTTTGCCAGTGGTCCTAAACAGATTCATAAGTTGTTACTTGTGTAAAAAGTAACTTGTATTCTTTGCAATAGTAAAGAAAGAAACTGTCGTTCGTTTCATTTAAACACTCCTGAGGAACTATTATCACTAATCCAGAACTACCAATTAAGAAGAAGCATAAAGCAGGTAAGAGAACATACACACGAACACTACAAAAGTACCTAACATGAGAGGGGGTCTAAAATAAAATGTAAAAAATTACAGTTTTTTTAGCCTAATGCATTATTTTTGAGGTCCTGAATTGAAAAGGGAGACTCCTGATGCCCTTTAAATCAAAGCTCAGCCCCAATAGGGATCGGGGATGAGAAATGGTGAAACAAGCAATGTCAAAAATGCTGGGCAATGTAACTGAAGCAACTATCTTGACAGGAATAGAGAGAGAGAGAGAGTTAGACGAGAGAGAGAGAGAGAGAGAGAGAGAGAGAGAGAGAGAGAGAAAAGAGAGAGAAGAGAGACAGACAGACAGAGAGTTTATCTGTGGTCATTTAGAGTTTTCCTGGTCAGTTTGTACACACACACAAACACACACACATGTATATATACATACACACACACACACACACACACACATATATATATATATATATATATATATATATATATATATATATACATATATATATCTGTGTGTGTGTATACGTATATGCGTTCGTGTGTCTAATGTCACTTTATCCTCTTGTAAAAAGTATTATGCAGGAACTCTTGTAAAAAACTTTATTCATAATGTGTCACTCTTATACAAAATGCAATGGAATCCATGAACATTTGCCACACTGAAAATGACTATGATTGAATAATATTTAGGGACGAAAGTTTAATAGGAATCCTTCCAGAATTTAAATAAAAGCGAAAAAACATTTCAATTAATAATAGGAAAGTAAATATTAACACTGACATAAAAAAGCTGGATTCCACAAGAGGAAGAAACTGAACAAGAACAAAAAACCTTTGGTTCATGAAGTTTAAGAAAATTTCATCTTTGGCCTCTTGTGAGGAAATCATCACTACCTCTTATGGGGTTGAATGAAAAGGCACGCCAATTTGAAATAACTAAGAACCAGATAAACAGAAACCAAAGCAAGTAATCGATATTGGATTAAGATTTATGGGGTAGCACGAAGCTCACACCAGGGCTATACCGTTGCCTTTGAAGTCCAAGTTCAGCCCCAATAGGAACGGGGAGTTGAAAAGGAGTGGGAAAGGAGTCTTATAAAAATAAA
>NC_061097.1:58844987-58847487 GCF_015104395.2 Macrobrachium nipponense | reverse complement strand
AAACCTTTCGAAACCTGTCTGTTAAATTGTAAGGTTTTAGTTTGTAGCTTTTATTCGTTTTAAACTGAAGCGGTTTAACTGCTCTTCTTATAATTTCATAATATCATTATGAAATTGTAAGAAGAACAGTTTAAACCGCTTCAGTTTACGGATTACAATAATGAATATGTTATGGTTAAATTTTCAATCAATATAGAAAATGCACCTTGTCCCTTATATATTATGTATATATTCCGAAAGGCATTACCAACATTCAGTTTGCAATGTGGATTTTGTATAGCTCAGAATAACATGACATTTCATTATGAAATTAGTAGTATGTAATGGTAGTAATAGTTACTGAATATAGATGAAATTAATTCATGGAAACTCAAAGCATTAATATTCAATGTGTCTTGTGAGTTGAAGTCGTTTTTCCTACCTCAACCCTTTATGGGATTCGGCAATTTCTTGCATCAAAAGATCATAAAATATAATGCATGACAAACAAAGTATTTTAAATTAATATATAGTTAAGCATAAAAAACAACATTATTTAGATGGCCTGGTCGGATACTCCATATATATACATAAACACACACGAATGTATATATATATGTATATATATATATATATATATATATATATATATATATATATATATATATATATATATATATATATATATATATACATTCCTATTTCTACGCTGCGTTGTATCCTTAAGCAAACCATTAAGCCCGTTCTCAATTAACAGTCAATTAGTCACCAGTTGGGCAGCGAAAACCCATTCCACTCCTTTTACTTTCAGTGAAGTTATAAACAAATCGTGACTCGTTCAGCTCTTGAGATTCGGGACTAAACTGTACAGTTTAGAACTGCATCTTGTAAGACTCTACAAATACAATAATTGACGAAAGTGTCAAAGGTTCACCAAAATAGCACGTTGCTTTGAAGAGATTATTGAAAAATTTAATGGCTGTCATTTATTCAGAATGATGCTTCGATCCCTTTCTTATGTCCTCAATAATGTATCATTTGATGATGTACTTTCAAACTTTATTGGAGTAACGCGAAGTAATTGGGTTTGACCAGAGTTAAAGGCAAAAGTGTTCTTGGAAGAGCGGAAGCAGCTCGTGCAACATTGCACTGCCACATTTGCAGTAAAAGGCTTCTCTGTTTTGTCACGCGTCCCCAAAGAGAAAACTGACATCAACGCATTTTTACCCAGTGCGCTCCACGACATTAATTAAATCGCCCCATGGTGTCACGGTTCTCCCATGACTCAGCCACCCCGACCTATAAATCATTTCATTTCGACTTTCGAGGAGCGTAAGAAAAAAAATTCCTAAACGCGAAATGCGTGGTAGTGTAATTAATTCACTAAAATTTTATTCCCTAAAAAAAAAAAAAAAAAGAAATGTGTGGAAGCGGGATTTGATACTTTATTATTGCCAGAAGAGAAACTTTTGCAGTCTAACGAAATTATGATGATGGAGGGCGACCGGGATGGACCACTTCCTTGATTTCACTTCGTGTCCGCTGTGGTAGACGAAGGAAAAATTGTCTGGGCATCCAATTGCAATATATTAGGCAGTGCTGAAAATGGAATATATATTTATTGTCATTGTGCATTACCTCTCTCTCTCTCTCTCTCTCTCTCTCTCTCTCTCTCTCTCTCTCTCTATCTGCCTCTTCCTCTCTCTCTCTCTCTCTCTCTCTCCTGATTATATCTGCTTCAATTCATGTTCTACTTCGCTTTTCCCATGGGAAATATTTTTTTAAACATAGCTGGAGTTCTATTCAATATTAATTTCAAATCCCAATGCAAAATATTTGATCAAGTGTGTCGGTATCGTATTATGAACATTCATAATAACAATGAATTTTGGGTTATTATTGTTATGTTACTATCACCATTATTTAAAAATTGGCGCCGCTGTTCAGTGGCAGAGCATGAGATATTATTATTATTATTATTATTATTATTATTATTATTATTATTATTATTATTATTATTATTATAATAATTATTATTATTATTATTATTATTATTCCACGAATAACCCACCGCCATAAAAAAAAAATAATAGCTAACTACTGAAAATCAACATCACTGCTGATTGTGTGATCGACCCGTTGTGCAGAAAATTTCCAGACCACCTGGGTAGAGTAAATGATTGAAACATAGGTTGTTAGTCTTTAATAATAACACGAGAGGAAGCTGCTGCGATGGATTGCCCATTTATGATTTCTGGACTGAAGAGGATTAAGTGAAAAGTATGAAAAAGATAGATCTATTCATTTTGGAGTGTTGAGCTCGTGTACTAGGAACAGGGGAGCTCATTTGGGATAAAAGTAGAAATTCAGAGGGTTGAACACTGTGACGCTTATCTGGAAAAACGTTTTTCCAGGTATTACTATGCTGTCTTTCCCTTTAACCAGGTATTACTGTACTCCCCTACCTCTTGACCAGTTATTAGTGTGCTGTTTGTCCCTTTTATCCAGGTGCTACTGTGAT
>NC_061097.1:58841118-58844487 GCF_015104395.2 Macrobrachium nipponense | reverse complement strand
AAATTGCCTTTTCCAACCCACCTATAATATATATGTATATATATATATATATTTATATATATATATATATATATATATATATATATATATATATATATATATATATATATATATATATATATATATATATATATATATATATATATACATATATATATATATATATATATATATATATATATATATATATATAAATAGGTGTTAGAAATTTTGTATTTCTGGTGATAGAAGTTCACTCTCGACGTGGTTCCGAAGTCATGTAAAGCCGTTGGTCCCGTTGCTGAATAACACTGGTTCCATGCAACGTAAAAACACCATACAAACAAACAAAATCAAAGTGCATGGGAAGAAGGACTGATAAAAGAGACGAAGACCCAGAAATATACAGAGGCAGGGGAATGATAAACAGAACAGAGGAATGGCACAACAACCAATGCACGGACATCATGAGTGACTAAAGAACTAGCGAGCGATGACACATGGCAATGGCAATAGAGGGGAAGAACTCAAGAAGTAAACTAAAGGAATGATAACAGCGGCACAAGATCAGGCCTTAAGAACCAGATATGTTCAAAGAACGATACATGGAAATAACATCTGTCAATTATGTAGGAAGTGCAATAAGAAAAAATGAAATTATAAACACCATAGCAAGCGAATGTCCCTCACTTGCACAGAACCTTGCATTAATATATATTATATATATATATATATATATATATATATATATATATATATATATATATATATATATATATATATATATACATGTATGTGTGAGTTTGTATGCGCATTAAAATCGCGTTCATTTCAACTAGTTAAATGAGACAACCAAACATGCATTAAACATATCAATCAATAATGAATGCTATGTAAAATAATCAATTACAAGTCTGTAGAAATTATGCAGAAGGAAAGAAGAGAGCAAGACCCAGAAGGGGTTTGATAGGTGGACGAGAGAGGTTAGGAAAAGTGAGGGAATAATCCAGAAAGTGCAAATCAGACTCCAAATTACAGGCAAATGCTCACTATATTAAAGCCGGAGATATTTATAAGAAATGAGAGCATCTGGGGATTAGCAAAACTCAGAAATGTCGACGAAAGCAAAATGTTGATATGGTTTTAGGCAACTGTTTAGTATTGGAGATGATGAACGACTTGTTGCAAGAGAGATAATCGAAATGGAAGTGTTACGGACACGAAGACGAGGATGACTGGAGAGAGAAAGATGAGATTGTGAAGAAGAAGAAATGAGAGATAAAGGAAGAAGCGGAGGAAGGACTAAAGATACAAACAGCTTGATAAGGCTGATTAAAAATTGCTGCTCAGGCTAAGGATTAAGATGAAAAGAAGAAAGAAAAGGAGTCTGGACTCCTGGATTGGCGGGGGACGTCAGGAACTTGTCCTGTCTCGGAACCCCAAACCGAGAGGTAGTCCTCATTCAGCAACTCCTAAGAGGATGGTTTCGACCCACCACACGAGGTCTTCCTCTTAGGAGTTATGAGCCGAAAAAGACTCTAGGGACACCAACTGTTACAGGGACTGAAATCAGCTCCATAACAAATGGACGGCCCGAGGCTCTTTACTTCGGACAATCCAGCAGTCGGAGTGAGCAGCATCCTTTAGATGACTAAGGAATATCTGCTTCATGTTTTGAAAGACTGTATCATTTTATGTAATATTTATGGCAATTTCAGTAACTCTGTAACTATTTATGTGGGTTATGATTAATAAAGAACCTTTCTTTCAGACCATATATTAAAATAAATGTAAACGTGTTTAAAGGATGTTTAAGAACCAAATATATCCATATGGGTAATCACATCCTTTCGAGGACTCTTGAAGGCTCGATGACGTCATCGTGTTGCAGAGAGACTTGCAATGACTCCGGAACTCTGTAGAAAATTCTTTCTCATTCATCCCATTTTCCTTCAGACGTGGGTTGAAGGGCGTTTATATAGTCATTTAAAAATCAATTAGTGTGTATTAAATGAATGTTAAGTTTTTATTTGAGGCAAAAAATAATATATCTTTCTAATGAGTAATGAAACATTAAAATTGGTAAACAAATTTCTCCATAAATTAGCATAATTATCTTTTAACCGAGTTGTTAGACATATTATCTAGATAAGTACCCGGGTGATAGCCGAATTTCTTAAGAATATTTTTAATTATCATAATTTAAATTACCATTCATAATTTAAATTATGATAGTTAATTATATCACAAAACATTATTTGGAATGCGCCAGTCTAGCAGGCATCAGATAGCAAAGGCTCTCTGATGCCGCCTAGTGTCTCTGACGCTAGGCAACCTCACCAATCAATCAATAAACATGAAGTAAACATTATTCATGGGATTCTCACAATGTAAGGTCTACCGTTCCCAATGATGGGTGGGCCAAGGGTTGTCTTTGGGTGGGTCACGGAAACAGCCATTTTCTCGTCTATCTTTTCTCGCAAAAACACTTGATATTGCTAACATAACTGTTGGGATATTCCTCTAATATTTATGTTAAAATACAAAGCCATAAGCCTTTATTCATCTTTTATAATAGCAATACAATTACTTATATAATTGTGGAATTATCACGATGTTGTGAATTTTTTAGAATAATAATAATATATAATTTACGGATAACCACTTCGTTCTCACCCCACTTCCCATGAAACGGAGCTAATTCCAATTGTGTACATAGTTATATTACCTATTTCCAATTTTTATCTACTTTATGGTTATTTTCTTTAGTCTTAGTTAAGTTAATTTTATTGCTGGAATTGTTAGTTTTCTCATTTTAGTCATTCTTATACCTTATACTAACTTATTAATTATAGCCATTATTTCTATACATACGCAAACGCACACAAATATATATATATATAATATATATATAAATATATATATATATATAGATATATATTATATATATATATATAATTAAGGAATAACATAGAATGTGAAAAGTGAGAAAAAAAAGGATTGTCCATTCGAAGCAGAAATTGTTGTCAACCCTTATTCCAAAGAATGCTCGAGTTCTTCGACTTGTTTTACCAAGTTGTCACCCAAATAGTTAAGATAAGACATCCTTTCCCTTTTTTTATCATGTTTTTTTATAAACATTTAATCATACTCTGTATTTGCAATCTGTATTGGACGCGCAGTAACCAGTCATTATTTCTTGAGCAAAAAACATGTGACTGATTGCACAAGATTCCGGAATGTTGCATCATGTTAGAAGATTCTAGAAGCCTTTGATGCGAAACGTAAACCTTACTATCGCAAAGTTTCTTCAATTCATTTTAGTAATTAGAGAATCTTTTATCGTAAAACTGTTTAATATTACTGATAAATTAAATCTTAACTCTCGAT
>NC_061097.1:58831118-58836118 GCF_015104395.2 Macrobrachium nipponense | reverse complement strand
ACCTTTAATTTTTCCTGTAAATAACTTCAACTCTGAGAGCTACATTCAGATCCCAGTGACTTACGAGAGACTGCGAGGAAAGTATGATATTCCCTTCACAAAAAGGACACGCTGACTCCTGAATTGAGTTGGCTTCAACCCCCCACCCCCACCCCCACCCCCCAACCCCGGTTATTTTATTTTTATTTTTTTATTTTAAGGATATATTAATCGGGTCCATCATACCTGCCTTGGAAAGGCGTTTTCATAGAGCATATAATTATTGAGGAAACTGTCCCTACTACAACCATTCTATGATTGTAGAAGTAACCCTTTCCCTTTAAATTGTAAATCAGATGAACTGTAATAGTCAACAAATAGCAATAGTTATCCAGTATGAATTGTATTCACTACACTCCCCACTTGTTCACTAATTAATATAATGGTATTTATGACGTACTGGTATGGGTCCATATTCACTTAATTCATTAAAAAATATGGTAATTGGGTGTGTGGGTTTTTTATATAATGTATCTGTATTTCAAAATAGTATAAAAAAAAAGGTTCCTCCATGGCCGTACTATTTGAATACTGAAAGTAAACTTCGTAAATCTATTTACTTTCTCAAAGTCGTTTCGTGTGTTTATTCGACGCTTATGTGGCATAGAGATAAAAAGAAAAATACCTGTAACATTGCTCGTTCTTAGATCATTTAGGAAAGAGACTATAGACCACTTTTGCTAAAGTGTCTAGGGATGTTTGTGATTGGTGTGATCTAGTGTTAGAATTGTTTTTAAACTTTAGAGGTCAACTTAGCTTTGCAAGGTCATTTCAACTACCCTCAGCTCTAATGCTGCTGATGAAGATTAACATCGTTAAAAGGAAACTGTTCCAGAATTCTGGGGTTATCTATTCCAGTTTTGAGCTTTGATCTCTATCATGATTGTGACGCCTGTTACTGAAGGAACTTCACCTTCCAAACAGCCGTTGTTTGTTTCTCTTCAACTAAGCATTTTACATGTAGGGATCGAAAGCTCAAAAAATTTAATTCTATTCTTATTTGGTGGTATACCTACGAAGTCCATTAACTGGATTTTCAGGGGAAAGAAGACTATACCAAAATGCAGTCCTTTAATGAGGCGTTTTCTTTGTAAGTAAAACGATTCTATTTACCAAAGGCAAATGAGATAAATGTTAAACCTTCTAAAATTAATAAAGGTATTATGTATCAACATATAATCATCATACGGCAACTTTCCCACTTTGTTTCTACCATTCCATTTAGATTTCCCTCGCATTCATAATTATAATAAAGGTTAATAATAGTTAAGGCTTTAGCCGTATTTTAGATGTAAACTGTCATAACCATAACGCAGAATGATATTACTGTGAATATCTTCTAGGGTAGGTTGAAATTATTGTTGTTATACTGTAAAGTGTTCTCAAATCTCAGACAGAGCAATTCTTCCAATTAGCATCATCTTTATTTCACATAAGATTTCAGTTCTCTTCCCATCCTACAGAGATGACCCTCGAGAACGTCTTAATTCTACGATTCAAGATTAATTATAGTCATCAAACCTAACTGCTGCGTACTCAGGAGAACAGCATATTTAACACTGCCGGAGAGAGCGTTGCCCAGAATTAAGGAATGGAGCAGAAAGCTGTAGCATCCAAATGGAAGCTGGTAAGTAGCAATTGTTATTGTTTCCTTTTCTTTCTTCGCTTTGTTTAGCATTTCCCATTTTTAGCGTTCCCTGAAGAACACAAGCCGGGCCATTTTGAAGATTGTTCAAACGGTCTGCCTTTAACGTTATTCAAATCCTGAGTTAATCCTCTAATCGCTGCTAAGTATTCTCCCATTACCAGCATTCGGATGCATTAATTAAGAATGAGTATAACGAAAAAATATGGAAACAATGTTGCTTTTTGTAGCTTCATTTTTGTTTTGTTGACTTTCCTGTTATTTCCCTTTCCCTTGATTTTTTGTTGTTGTTATTGTTTTTATTTTTTTGTTGGGCAGGGGGTGGGCGTGATAGGAAAGCCCTGTGGAAGAGCCTAAAAAGGTCTGAAAAGGGTGTTTTGCTATGAGTTAAAGATAAGGAATTTTAGGATAGGATATTTATGATTTACTTATTAGAATGTAAATGTAAAAAATAAATAATGCGCATGTTAAACAGTGCGGAAAAATTATTTCCAATAAAATACAGTGTATTTATTTTAATTTTCGCTACTGAAACGAGACTGTAATTGGCCATAGATTTTAGCATGTTTTAATTTATTTGGTGCACTGAATTTAGGGTATGTTTGTGCTCGATTATTTTGTGTTTCCACTTATAACTGAGGGTATATGAACTTTTGTGATTTGTGTCCTATTTATTTCAGCCTTGTTATTAGTATAAGTAGTATTAAGTATGAGTATTAATTACGAAGACTTCTTCATGTTAAGTTACGAATGTAAAGTTTACAACTTATGCGTAAGGGGAAAATCTTGCACTGACCCAAGTAGCTGGCTGTTGCATGCGGCCTTGTTCTTTCGTTAATTGTAACATTTTCATTATTTATCTCTTTCTTTATAACTGAATATCCTAAAAATTTGTCAAATATCCTTGTTACTTATTCACCTTGTATTATGGTATCTTATTCCTTTGGGCACTAAGGTAAACAAAGTAGAAAAGTTGGTAAAGAGTGACAGGGAGGAGAAATAATACTTTCGAAATACTTTTGTGATGATAACTTCTCTTCATAAACTAAAACTTATTGTTCCATTTGTACACTAGTATTTCTAGGTTTTGTTTATTCCTCTTAGACCTTAGCATCATGCAATTTTTTCATTAATATTTACCTTTTTCATAATTGGATTATTTGATTTGTCAAAATTCATAACCATCGTCTGGGGAATTTATCTATCATCCTCTCTTCCACTCCATCCCTCGTTCCTTTCGCCTTATTTTATTTTTCTACCTTCTAGGTCTTTCATCCTCCTCCTCCTCTTCCATTTCCCCACTATATAATAATGTAAAGATCGGTGAGTAAAAAGAATTCTTAGCTGTCCTTTGCAGTGAATAATCCTACAAAAATAATAGAAAAAATTAATAAATAAATAGATAAATTAATAAATAAATAGATAAATAAATAAATAAATAAATAAATAAATAAATAAATAAATAAACAAAGAGGAAGGAACAGCGTTACTTTCTTTGTGAAGGTTGTTCATGGCGTGACTTTTCTGGGTTGCTGGAGGCCCATTATTCTTGATATTCATGGTTCGTGACATTTAACATACAAGTATTTCTGGTTTAACTTTTCAGCTTTATTATTCCGGCAAAAGGTACCAGTTTTTGCATCAATAAATAGGTGACTCAGAACAGTTGTTTGCAGCAATCAATGGAAAAATAGTTTTAATCTAAAAGGCAATCACAGGGACAAGTTATTATCTTCAACTAACTTCATTACAATATTTCTCAAGCAGGGATTTAATTTTCCCAGTCATCTGCACTGACTTCAATTTCAGAGAAAATACCTTGTTATTATTAAATAGACAGACAAATACAAAATGGTCTACCCTTGATCAAGGTAGGTGACCCTAGTGATCTTTTTCTTTTTTGAATAAAAATAAAAAGATCATAGGGTCACCTACCTTGATCAAGGGTAGACCATTTTCTATTTGTCTGTCTATTTAATAATAACAAGGTATTTTCTCTGAAATTGAAGTCAGTGCAGATGACTGGGAAAATTAAATCGCTGCTTGAGAAATAATGTAATGAAGTTAGTTGAAGATAATAACTTTTCCCTGTGATTGCCTTTTCCCTAACACTATTTTTTCCATTGATTGCTGCAAACAACTGTTACACAAAATAATTTCACACTGACACGTCTAATAAGGGAAGTATTCCATTAGAGACTGACTTTAACTGAGAAATAAATTCTCAGTAACTGGGCCGATGCACTTTTTCTCTGTCTGAATGTTAGTAGAAATATTCTCTATTTTTGTAAATTCATACCTCAAATGCTCTTTGTCACATTTGAACTTTGGATCTTGATTGGGAGAGTAAAGGGAGCGATCCATAAAACCACAAATCTTTCATTGCTATATCTGGTTTTGTAGTTAAGTTTGTGTGAGTTCATGTTCATTTGCTTGCTCTTCTAATTTTAGTCAGTCTTTCTTTTTATCATTTTCTTTTTTACTTCTCATTTTCATTTTGTACAGGTTTTATTTTTATAATTTTAGAAATTATTCCGACAATAGATGACTCTCAATGCCTTTTTGATAAATATAAAATTCCTCATCGTGGGTTATCGCTTAATATGGAACAGAAAATGTTAGATTATATCCTGGAGTATATGAATTAGTTTTCATAGCATAAACAATCATCAGTTACAATTGTAGCTGTTGTTAAGTTGTCACTCTTCCATAACTACACAATTTTAAATCACAATAGAGAAAAACTAAATTTTACACCTTTTTATAACCAAACATTGTCATTAACTCTTTCCTTTAGCTGTATCTGTGTTACATATCGTTCCACGAATTTATAACCTCTGACTTTACATACAATTGTGAGGTTCTCTTTTCCTTGTGCAAAGGAGAAAGTAGACGATAATGTTTGGTCGTAAATAGTAATACATTTTTTATTATTCCTCTCTTGTGATCTAAGACTGTGGAGTTATGGATGATAACAACTTGACAGTGTTGGCAACATTATTCATATTCTTACTTAACAGATGTTATAACACTAAGAACATTTTGAATAATATTAAAGCTTTTTCATATATCGAAAACAATGAAAATAAAGCTGGCAGCTTGTTCTTGAAACATTCTGACCTCAGCCGAATTACTTTTAAGTTCCGAGTCCAGAAGTCTAATAATCATCATTTAGTGACAGACCTTCACAAACAGCGCTAATCATTTATAATTTCTTTCACGCATATATATTATTTAGAAGTTTTTATGAATATCAGAACTGAAATTCATTTTGAGCTAAGAAGTATGGTCCGATCAAATATTTCGTCGAATATGT
>NC_061097.1:58826118-58828618 GCF_015104395.2 Macrobrachium nipponense | reverse complement strand
TCTTCGAAAATCACGGAGAAACTTTCCAGAGCCTTGTAAATCTTAGCAAAAGATGAGTGAGGTCTTTCAGTAGATGGCATCAGCTTTTTCTTTCCGTCGATTCAGTTTTTGAAGTCGATTCGAATGGAGAAACTTCAGAGAATTTGTCATTGTTATGGGCGATTTGTTGACGTAAACGATTATATGCAAAAATATATCTATTTTTTTTTTTTTTTTTTTTGGGTTTTTTTTTTTTTTTTACGAAATTGCATAAACAGAATTATTTTTTTCACTTTCTCTCGTCTTTCCCTGTCTCTCTCCTGAAGAACCTTAATCTCAAACTTGAATCGAAGCAAATCATTTGCACTTCACCTTTTTCAAGACAAAGCAGCATCCAACAGTTTTTATATTTTATTCGTAAACCAATTTTCACTAATTTTATCATGATATTTAATTTTTCCTCTTTTGTATTATCAGTCTATGAATACCGAAAATGACAATGCAGTAGATCCCAGTTCTTACTCACTCTTTTAATTAGGAATAATGACCCATCAGATTGTCCAGTTTCTATCTCATGACTTTGCGGTGTTTGGGGAGGTTATAAACCACAACTACGGTTTGTCCTAGGGTCCAAATCGATACGTTACAAACTTTAAGTTTTCATGGTTTAAAATGTGAAAGCTTACAAGTAGATCTCTCTCTCTCTCTCTCTCTCTCTCTCTCTCTCTCTCTGTGTGTGTGTGTGTGTGTGTGTGTGTGTGTGTGTGCGTGTATTATTACCGTTGCACTATGCCAAATAAGGAAGCCTGCTTCCATGCTCCCAAATATACGTCAAAAGTTCCTTCCCCATGTAAATCATTATTTCCCTCATCTTGTATCATTTATTGTTATGGTTCTATTTTCACTATTTTTATACCACCTATACTTTACTCCAAAAACTCATGATCCTGGTATTTCCACCACGTTTTCAAACGTTGGCAGACCAATGGCGGGAGGTGAAGAAGGACATAGCAAAAACAAGAGAAGGCCAAGTAAGAATCATATATCCTATGGAATGGGAGGGATATCGATATACGATCGAGCGAAGTCAAAATACAATTAATAGACAGATTTGTACACGGCGAATGTGGGGGTTCACAGGGGTAATGATTCGGGAAGAGTAATTATAAGTAATTTTACACGCACTAATAGCGAAAAAAAGAGTTCCTCTCCCTTCCATATATTTCACAGCTGGAACTCAAGAAGAAATAGAATACTTCCGACAGGAAGGGAAAAGGTAAAGTTACTATAGCCAGTAAATCATTCATTTAACAGTAACATAACCTGAGAACATAATAAAATACACTGAGTATAAAGAAATAATAAATAATAATACGTAAATAAATATAATTTATTATTCCACTCTCACTCGCGATCGGTGAGCTGGAGAGAGTAGACAGAGGGTCTCATGCACACTTGCATACTCTCGCTTAGCAACACTCCCCCCCCCCCCCCCCCCCCTTCTATACCAACGGGTGGCTAGACTCAGTAACGGGTGGGGGGTGGGTGGGGGGATCACGGATTCCCTCCCTGGGTCCCTCCCCAGCGAGGGATGGGGGTCCTAGGTTGGGAGGGAGCGAAAGTTCATTGACACCGCAACCGTCACTCTCGGAAGGAGAGGAAGTGTCAGCCTTTGTAATTATGACGCGCGTGCAGTTGTTCATGTGGGATGAAATGCAATGTATTTTAGATGAAAATATATGTAGTTCTGTTTTAATTGTAATGTTTTGCAAATAATTTAATTGTAAATATTGGAATGTTTTGCAAATAATTTAATGCAAATAATTTAATTGTAAATATTGTAATGTTTTGCAAATAATTTAATGAATGGAGCTTTTGAACGAGTGTGACTGAGAGACGATGTCCCTTGACGCCTGCACTTAACCCCAGTAGATATTAACACACCAAACAAAAAGTAAAAAAAATTAGTCTAGTTTCCTCTATTAACCGTAATTTTAAGTGTATAATGGTTAAGGACGCATATCCATATGCACAGCACAAGTGAAACCCAACTTGTTATAATGTAAGGAATTAGGATTAAGGTTTCTTTCTCTTACACCTGGATAACTTTATAAAAGTATTATAAATAAATAAAATCCACTTTGTCCAGCACAAATCCTCGTGTCAAACTGTCAATTGCACAAAGTAAATAGACTCTCACTACACCAATTCGTGGTTAACTAACAAATAATTGATCTTAGTAATGGTGCAACTCCTGATAATTCGGGAAGAGAGCTCGAATACACTAATATTACTAACAAAATGCACTTGAAAAACAATGTACAGCAAGTGCTCTGATTCCCCCCTCTCCCCCCCTCTTTCTTTAGGGAGGGAGGACGCTGGACGATCCAATGGAGCCTTAACTTTGGAATTATCGTTCCCAGCAAAACCAAACTTTGGTAAAATCAATATATAAATGCAAATAAATTAATAATGATGCTACAGTAGTCGAGCCACTGCAATACATAAGATGCAACAAACA
>NC_061097.1:58778618-58821118 GCF_015104395.2 Macrobrachium nipponense | reverse complement strand
AAAATCAATCAGAGGTGACTAAAAGGAATGTCAAGTGTTATTTGAAGCATAAATAACATTTTTTCTTTCCAAATACAAATAATGAAAATATCACTGACAAGCAAGTTCTTACTTATGAGAGTCAATATCCTCTTATCCGGGTTACTAAAAAATATTACCCAAAATAAGTAACCGTGTAAGCGTCGTGGTTTCTTAAAAGAATATTTTAATCGTAATTTAATTATGATGGTTAATTAAGTCACACACTATTATTGGAAAGAGCTCTTCTACCTTTTGACATCAGGGAGAGAAGGCTCTCCGATACGCTTAGGGTCTGTGACGCTAGGCCAACCTCATCAATCAATCAAATCAAAATAAAGTGAACCTTAGCAAGGTTTTCTCATCCCTTAAGGTCTACCCTTCCCAATGGTAGGTTGACTTGGGTAATGCTAATTAAAATGCTCTATATCATACATACACACACCACACACACACACACACAATTATATATATATATGATATATATATATATATATATATATATATATATATATATATGCATATATAGATATATGTATGTATATATATGATATTTATATATATATAATATATATATATATATATATATATATATATATATATATATATATATATATATATATATATATATATATATATATATATATATATATATGTATGTGTGTGTGTGTATAACTCCAATTTTCCGGAGCAACAGCTCGAAAGAACAATCCAAGGCGGGTCAGGGAAAGGCACTATCAATATGTATTTTATTAAAATAGGTTATATGCCGACGTTTCACAACTCAACATAGTTGCATTTTCTAGGCTGCAAACAAGCGAACATGGCGATCAATAACTAATAAAATCCGAATTACATATTTATAATTACATTAAAACATTCAGAATATAATTGATAAAACATTTACTTAAAGAATAAGCAAATTGGCTGGTGACAACCTACCCAGAGGCGTTAAAGTTAAAAAACATACTAGTCGTATAGATTGTTACAACGAGAGAGAGAGAGAGAGATTGAGAGAGAGCCGGGGAGAGAGAGATAGAGAGAGAGAGAGAGAGATAAAACAAATAACAAGATATACAGACATGGAGAAAAACAGCGGATCAACAAGACCACAGGCAAAAACAATTTTTGTGGTGGACGTGTGGGAATGATATGATATATATATATATAGATATATAAATATATCTATATAATATAAGATATATATATATATAGGGTATATATATATCTATATATATATTGGTATATATATATATCAGGATATATATATATATTTATATATATATATATATATATATCTAGTCTATATTTAGTATTTATTATATATATATATATATATATATATAGTATATATATATATATATATATATCCATATAATATATATTAATATATATATATATATATATATATTAAGTATATATATATAATATATAATATATATATACAATTGAATTAGCATTCCTGAGTTTATTAACATTTATCTCAAAATACAAACAGAGAGAGAGAGAGAGAGACGAGAGAGAGAGAGAGAGAGAGGGCTGAGAAAAATAGATAGAAACGCGGAGAGGAGGTAATTACAAAGAGACTCACATTCAGTTTTTAATTCTCACATAAGGGAAGAAAAAAGTCACGTTTGGATTTTATCATCTTTTAAAAAAAAAAGAAAATTCCTGAACCAGAATTATCTCTCTTCTCTCTCTCGTCTTCCTTTTCTGCTTCTTGGTCTGAGCTTTTATATTGTCTGAGGATGTTTTTGTCCGCGCTTTTTATTTTCTTTTACCTCTCTCTCTCTCCCTCTCTCCTCTCTCTCCCTCTCTCTCTCTCTCTCTCTCTCTCTCTCTTGTCTCATCACCTTCGTTAGCTCATTGAACTGCAAGTTGCTTTCTTGCAAGAGCTATATTCCTGCAACACGAATCGTTGACTTTTAATCCTCTTTGCAAACTAACTTCGTCTAACATTGCACAATGCTTGAATGAGCTATTTCTACAAATGAGGAGAAAAGAGAGAGAGAGTGAGAGAGAGAGAGAGAGACGAGAGAGAGAGAGAGAGAGATGAGAGATTGAGGGATCAGTTTTATTTTTCTGCTTTATTGTTATTTTATATTTTTACTTTTTATTTTTATTATCTTTTATTTGTATTTTTATTTTTATTCTTATTATTTTTTATTTCTGCTTATTATTTTTTGGTTTTTATTATTATTATTTTTAATAATTTTTGTTTTATTTTAATTACAATCAATTGAATTGTTATTAGTTTATTATATTTAATTTATTCTTATTATTTTTATTGTTTTATTTTCATTGTTATTTTATTATTTAACATTACTTTTATTATTTTATTTCATTTATTGTTATTTTCGTTTTATATATTTTGTTTATTTTTATTATATTTATTTTTTATGATTTTTATTTTCATTTTCTGTTATTTTGCAATTTTATTATTCTATTAATTGTATTTTTTAAATTTATTTCATTTTTATTATTTGCCCCACTTTAACACTATACAGCTATACAAATAAACGTGTACAAAACCTTGGCCGGGGCCGGGGATAAAAAAAAAAAGTTTCCAAAGAAACTTTCCGTGTGTGTGTGTGTGTGTTTGTGTGCTCCGGTGTCAGTGTGTGTGTGTTTTGTGTGTGTATGGTGCTATACCCCTCCCCAGGGGCATTTTCTGAAACTTGAGATCAAGTTTGTATTCGTAAACCAGGAGTTCTCTCTCTCTCTCTCTCTCCATCTCTCTCTCTCTCCTCTCTCTCTCTCCAGTCAGTCCTATGGTGTGGAAATCAAATCCAGATTTACAAAACTAGAATATAGTTTAGGCAATTTTAAACATGAATAGACTAAAATTGAATTAAAGAAAATTGATTTTAAGCATTCATCATTCCCGAATCAAAACAATGATTGCATAGAAAGCATGACATGAGGGATTAATTTCTGCCCCCAAAGCGAGTCTCATATTCTTTCAGTCATCGCTGTCTAAAATTATATTTTATATGACCATTTACCACATCCAACATTTTGTATGCTCGTTTACACAGGAGTATATCTCCCACAATTATTTCATGGGGCCATTGAAACATTCTGTCAGGGTAAATGCCTCATATTTAACAATAAAAACAAAAAAGCAATGATAAAATCACACCACTGCATACTTGTAGAAAATAATAATAAACAAGGCATCCAGAATGATCACTAAACAGTAATGGCAAAAATGGGGTTAGTTAATCAGTTTAACGTTTTCACACTCACTCTCTGCAGTGGGAAACTTGGGAAACGGTACCCAAGTGTTCCAAACTACGATCAGCCACTATCACTTTGTCAAGAGAATGAAAGCCTCTTGCCAGAGGCACACTTTAGCGATTTTCTAGCTAACACAGGAACATACTCGTACATTCCTGTTAGACATCCACGAATCCGATTTTAACCGGACTGAAAGATTCCATAGAAATTCCGTTCTTGACACGCGATACTGCATCCGGGCACTTTCAGGACATTGCTCTGGTAAACGCTAGAAAAACTCTGAGTTGATTTCCGCTTCAATGAGGACAGAATCAGATGATGTCTAACCGGGAAAAACAAACAGTGCTGAGTCTCCGCTGTACTGCTACACTCTGAGAGCCATTTCAAGATAGCTTGCAGGAGAGTTCGTGTAAATTTAAAAAATAAAAACACTTTACAAAGCTTTCGAACCTTTCCCTGGATTTCATCTTGCAGTCTGAGGATTAACCTAGGGAAGGATTCGAAAGCTTTGTATAGTGTTTTTATATACGCGAACTCTTAACATTTTTTTTCTTTATTATTTGTGGACCCCTTAGAGCAAAGTATGTTCATATTATAAATCTTATTACAATATATTTTATTTCAAAATAGGAGTTCGGTTCACTTATTCAATTAAAACAGCCATATGCACTCCTGAAGGTTGCTTCTACTTGAGGCCGCGAAGTTTATGACATTTAAAAAAAGCCACCATCATAATTCTAATAGTATAAATATAGAAAAACATCAAGGACACAGTTAAATACTGATATATTCTCCATTAAACTAATCAGCATACTTGATATCTTCAATATGTTGTAACGCTTCAACGTTGTAATATTCACCATGGCCTCAATTCTACGCAGGCCCGTGCTAATTATGCGCGTGTTGCATGAAGATCCTTGTTGACTAGTTGTAGATCCTCTTGACATGTCGCGGCACAGTTCGTGGTCTGCATCCGATAAGAACTGCTGACGACGTTTCTAATGACATCCCATGTAGGGTTTTGTGAGTGGTCTCTTGGAACAGTTCGTTGTAGTTATGTCAAAGGTTAATGAAAATCTTATAACCCCTAGAACCATATTCTTCACAACAAACGCTGTCATCGCAAATATATCAATCATGGACTAATGTACAACTATACTACAACCAGTAGCTACAGACTGAAAATTATTCCCATATATACATTATATATATATATATATATATATATATATATATATATATATATATATATATATATATATATATATATATATATATATATATATATATAACATATATATATATATATATATATATATATATATATATATATATATATATATATATATACATATATTATATACGTATATATATATATTTATATATATATATATATATAATATATATATATATATATATATATATATATAATATATATATATATATATATATATAGATATATTTATATATATGCATAATGGCTAGTCCTCTAACATCACTACTGACCCCAAAATGCCGAAGGCACAATAAATTCATCTAACAAAGACGGAATTGGTCCCCTTCTCAATATCTAAAGGTCATCCCAGATCCCCTCAAAAATAAATTTCAGCATACTTCTAAGCGTTTCAGAGCCGATGGAACAGTTTTTCAGCAGTAACTTTTTATCAAAGCATCGAATAAAAAGGAAAGCTTAACAAGTGTATATTTTATAACCTACTAATTTTTGTTTGCAATTATTATTTTGTACTCAAGTTCAATAGTTTCTTGGTACTTATATCGACTAAAAACGAGTTTCGTATGCCAGAGCCATCAAAATAGCAGGTAAGGGTTCTGAACGCAATAGTGACGTTAACCTATGACGTCATGAGACTCCATCCACACTGAAGAGAAGTTTAAATATGAGGAAAACGTCTCTTCTCTGTGGCTCCCCTCGTCGATTACATATTCATATTTAGTATCCATCCTATGCTTCAGCGATATCAGTGATGACGAGCAGGATGTGTCATCTTCCTCTTGATTGCATTATCATTCTCAGTTATTATTATTATTATTTTTTTTTTTGCTCTATCACAGTCCTCCAATTCGAACTGGGTGGTATTTATAGTGTGGGGGTTCCGGTTGCATCCTGCCTCCTTAGGAGTCCTTCACTTTTCTTACTATGTGCGCCGTTTCTAGGATCACACTCTTCTGCATGAGTCCTGGAGCTACTTCAGCCTCTAGTTTTTCTAGATTCCTTTTCAGGGATCTTGGGATCGTGCCTAGTGCTCCTATGATTATGGGTACGATTATTATTATTACTATTATTATTGTATGCTGGAAACAGACCTTCTTTCAAACAAGTTTTATTAAAAATAATGGCAGAATTCACAGAATTGATTTTGTACAATATTCTTTCAATTCTCCTAATGATTTGCTTTTCTGGCACGCTGGTATATAAAGCAGCTGTCCAATGTTCATCGTGCTGTAGGCGTCGTCAACGGAAATTTCGGGCGGGCGGGTGGTGTTATCAAAAGCAAACTGGTTATCAGGGACAGGCTGGTCGTCAACAGGATATACAGGTGCGTTTCGTAGGTCGGGAACAGCCGTAGTCGTCAGGGGTCTATCCGGTATTTCTTGTTATTTCTTCGTTTCTGGTTTTTAAAAGGCGTCTACATGTTTCGGCCACCTCGTTTGGCCATCTTCGGGACGGGATCGCTGAGTGCAATGGTCTGTATCAGATGTATTCATGCTATTTTTATTGCATTCGGGTGGCTTGAAAGAAACGGGTACCTCACTTTTCCATTGGGCAATACCTGTGACGTCACGAGCGATGTCATCAGGGGGCCCGTTGCTGGTTTGGCTGTCCTCTTTCGTGGGCGGAGCCTCATCCTTATTGGTGATGGTGGAGGTCCCCTCGAAGGGCGTGCTACCAGGTCGTCCTCAGGGCGAGAGCTTAAGCTGCGATCACCCTCAGGGTCTACTAGGACGTCCTCAGGATGAGAGCTAACGCTTTCTATCATCCGTCAGGATCCCTCTGGTGCTATGGTCGTTGTGGGCGGTGTCTGCTGCTCTCCTGACGGCGGTGGGGAGGAGGAAGGTCCTACTGTGTGACGTTCAAACTGGGCTTCTCCCTCCCGATTGTGCAGCTCTTCTAAGATTCGCAAAACGACGATAGATCGGGTGCTTGGTCGATAACCTCGAAGTTACCGACGATGTCGCTGCGGCGGATTCTTTTGTTATGTGCAGTCCTTGCATGATTAAATACTCTGCTCCTTCCTGCGGCGTGACAGGAGGCCTCCTCTTGGAGAGGCGCATTGACGTCATCCCGATGTAAGTTCCAAGGCATCCTCGGATTGGGCACGGTGTATCTGTAAATGACGTTCGTCCTCTTCAAGGGTTTTTTTATCCTGCAAGCGGTGCGGGGTTATTTTTCATAATAAAGACTGCATGTTTTTACTTGTATAAAATATGATCAAGTTGATCTGCTTGTTGCTGTCGGTCGGGGAAACGTGATTCCTGATTATTTCCCGTAGGGCTCGCTCGTCTTCTTTATATCGCCGATGGAAGGTGCCCTTGTAGAAAAAATTAATTTTCTGCTGGGGGTCTGGGCGGGGTTCCTGTAGGTACCATTTTCCATGCTCTTCCTGAAGACGTTCTGGATGCTTCGGTTGGTGTGTCCGTTGTTTACTAGGACCTGCGGCTGGCAAGCGTTCCATCTCCTTATGGGTTGTCTGCCCATGTTGAACAATGGGAAAGAGCTCTCCTGACGTAGGCGCTGATGGTGGTGTCCTTATAGCGTTCAGGGCATTCACTCTCGCCGTTCAGACACATTCCCAGGTTCGTGGGTTTCGTGTAAACCCTTGTAGCGAACGCACCCTCCTTCTGTTCAACCAGGACGTCCAGGAAGGGACGGCGGCCATCACGGCTATATTCGATGGTAAATCGTAAACGGCTGTGGGTATGGAAGGCTTGACGTATTTCCTCGATCTCCTCCCTCGTTCCTGCTTGGATGAAAGTGTCATCTATATATCTTACGTATATAGATGGCTTCCTAATGCTCCTAAAGACACGCTCCTCCACTATGCCCATATAAAAGTTCGCAAACAGGACCCCACCCGAGGGGGATCCCATCGCTTCACCATCGATTGTAAGTACATATGGCCATGGTGGTTAATGAAGGGAGCCTTCTTGGTGCATATTTGCTCGGGGATATTCAGCGGGTCGGTGGATGGGTCTCTGTAGACACGTTCTAGGATCATTTCGATGGTTTCATCTACAGGAACGTTAGTAAACAGCGACTCTACATCCATCGATGCAATACTGCCTCCAGGGGGCGCGGATCTTAAGGCTTGCAGAAACTCCGCGGACGACTTCAAACTATGTGCGCTGGGGATGTAGGGGGTGAGACGCCTTTTAAAAACCAGAAACGAAGAAATAACAAGAAATACCGGATAGACCCCTGACGACTATGGCCTGTTCCCGACCTACGAAACGCACCTGTATACCTGTTGACGACCCCAGCCTGTCCCTGATAACCAGTTTGCTTTTGATAACACCAGCCCGCCCGAAAATTTCCGTTGATGACCTACAGCAGCAGATGGAACATTGGACAGCTGCTTTATAATATCAGCGTGCCAGAAAAGCAAATCATTAGGAGAATTGAAAGAATATTGTACAAAAATCAATTCTGTGATCTGCCATTATTTTAATAGAATTTATTATTATTATATTATTATTATTATGTTAATATTATTATTATTTCCTGGAAGAAGACCATCATTTTTATTTACAGGTTTTATTGAAAATAATAATGGCTATTTAAGCCGATTTATTTTGTAGAGAAGTTTTTCTCTATCTTCTTATTACTGGCTTTTCTTCTGCACTCAAGTTGGCTATGCAAATACCAAATTGGGGCTTCTTGTGAAAAACAATGGTATTTGTCAAACTGAATATAATATACAAAATGCAGTTACAAATTGGATTTTAAGTCTAATCGGCAAAAGATATAGTCTCATTCTGGATTCTTCTCGGTCAGGGGGTTCGTCCGCTCCTCTCTCTCTCTCTCTGTGTGGGCTCCTCTTTTCTTCAAACTTGCAATGTTTCGTTCTTAAACCCAAGGACATCGTCTGACAGGTGTTGTAGGCTGTAGTCTTACGGAGTGCTAACCTATAACCACGTATAGTCTGTTGTACAGCATGGGAACCTCAGCAACTAATTCTGATTGGCTACTGGCTCTGCTGCTGTTCCTTTGATGACGACTCCTCAAGACCAAAGGGGGTTGGGTCCTCCAGTCCCAACGCACACCTGCAGAGTTTCATTCACCCTAGCAACTGTCACTCAAGCCCTAGCAACGTGGTGGCTAGACCTCGATGTTGGGGGGTGGGGGTGGGGGGTTCAAGGGACCTCCTGGGTGGGGCCCTTCTCGCGTCGTGGGTTGGAGGTCTGGGGGTGGGAGGGGAGCGGCGGATGCAGAGACACTGCCGACCGACACTTGGTCTCTGAGAGGGGGATCTCAAGACTTTGTAACTGACGCGCGTGTACATATTGTTATTATAGAATGAATACAGATGAATGGAAGAAGTCTCGAATGAATGAATGTGTGAATGAGTGATAAATCCCTAAAACGCCTGCAACTAACCTTAGTAGATACAGAAAAAAATGTAATTAGTCTCCCCACTAACTACTTAATTATAGGGGGTGGATTAGAATTAAGGATACAATATGTGCAATATTGTAAACTAAGCTTTTAGGAGTATGTAAGAAAATTAGGATTAAGGATCTCCTTCTACTACATCTGGACCACTTTGACAAAGAATACATGGAAAAAAAAATAGCACCTTCAATTTTTACAGCACAAGATCCAGATGTCAAACTGTCGATTGCACAAAGTAGATAGACTCTCACTGCACCAATACGTGATCAACTAACAAATAATTAGTCTTAGTAATAATGCAACTTCCGATTATTCGGGAAAAGAACCCGAATTACACTAACAATACTAACAAAAAGCACTTGAAAAACAATGTACAACACGTAGTCTGAGTCCCTCCACCCCCCCCCCTCCCCTCCTATAGAGAGGGAGGACGATCAAATTGGAGCCTCAACTTTTGAAACTAGCATTCTCCAGGCAAAACCAAACTTAGTAAAATCAATATTTAAATACAAATAAATTAATAATGATTCTTCAGTATTCGAGCCACAATTCATAAGATACAACAAACACTACAGTGCATAATAAGAAGACAAATGAGTGTGTCCCACTTTTTATTTTATCCCTCCTCCTTATACTTTCTTTCGCACCCCCCCCCCCCCATTCCCCCATTCCTTCAATAACCTAGACTTCCTTCCAGGGGACCCCTCTGGGGTTTTAATCGGTTGCAACCGAACCCCCATCCTATCCTATCCCCCCTCTATTCATTCATTCATTCGGAGGTGGGTCCTATGCGGACGCTGCAGGAGTCGCTCAGACCGTCGTAAGGGAATGGGCGCATCTGCTGTGCAGGATTCGTGGTTTGTTTGGAGGAAGCAGTTGCCATGACGTCACTGCTTTGCCCGAATTGTCATTGGCTTGTTGCTGTCGGCGTCGGGTGACATTATGCCTGGTGTAGCCTGGTGTTTCTTGATCTGGGGTGTCTTGTTCGGTGGTCGTATCTGGTGTGGTATTATTTATAGTCGATTTTTTAAACCTGGCAAACTTGCGCTTAACTTGCACTTAGCTGCTTGTCGCTGATTGGATGAATGTCGTGTTGTCCGAATCTCTCTGTTTTGTTTTCACACTGTTTCAGAATTGTGATTATACGGCGATAGATTGAGATAGAGCCAACTTAAGTTAAACTTAAGTATTAAGAACTTACATACCAAATTATTAAATAATAGTTAACAGTTATGAAACAAAGCTCTCTGAAGCTGTAGACTTGAAACATGTTTCAAACGCATGAACTTTAATGTTTAAATTTCTAGCTAGCTTTTTAGTGCAATCATGCCATTGGTTGTTTGAAAAAAAAAACCATATTCATTGTACATTGCTGATGTTGTATAATGCCTAAGAACAAAATACTATTGTAGAAATGTAAGCTTGTCAGAAAATTTGGGGTGGAGGAGTTGTGGGAGGAACAGGCCTGGGGTTGACAGAAAGTTGACGTACTCTCAGCGGGAGGTTCAAATGCAGGTTGTCATTTTTTGCATTTCAAAACTTGAGTTGCTGTTGCTGTCCCCTTAATGATATCTTTCATTGTCTTGCTAGGTCCCTGTGAAGTTAAAAATTGAAAAGCATTCATTATTACATTACGGCACTAACTGGTAAGCCTACTGCCCGCAGCATGTATATGCCTGGTGTTTGAAGTGCCTTCATCTCTACTTTGTTCCATATCGTCTCTTGTGGCCATGACTGAAATAGGTGAAATCGACGACAGTGAGCCAACTGCTCGATAGCCGATTCTAAGCTGATTGATGATGGCGGTGTGTGCAGCAGACGGCAACTCGCCGGCTGTTCCTTTCTCAACTCCTCCAACCCAAATGTTTCGGCATGCTTACATTTTCTACGATAGTATTTTTTTCTTAGGCGTTATATAACCTTCAGCAATGTACAATAAATAAGTTTTGCTTTTTTCCAAACCAGCAATGGCACAATTGCACTAAAAATTTAGCTAGAAATTTAAACATTACAGTTCATGCGTTTGAAACATATTTCAAGTCTACAGCTTCGGAGAGTTTTGTTTCATAACTGTTAACTGTTACATAATAATTTGGTAGGTAAGTTTTTAATACTTAAGTTTATTACAACTGGTATTACATAACATTACTTCATTTGGCTCTTATCTCAATCTATGGCCGTATAATCACAATTCTGAAACAGTGTGAAAACAAAACAGAGAGATTCGGACAACACGACATTCATCATATCAGCGACAAGCAGCTAAGTGCAAGTTAAGTGCAAGTTTGCCAGGTTTAAAAAAACCGACTATAGTAATACCATGTCGTCTTGGTTTAGGCTTCTCTGTACGCTGGTAGGGAATAGGAAGGCCTCTTGAGTAGTATTCAAATGGGGCTTCTTGTCAAGGTTGAGGATGGCTTCCACCAAGCGTAGTCTTCTTGGATCTGGGGCGTTGTTGATGATGCTGTCACGGGCTGGAGCGTCATTTTGAAAGGCGAGGGCTTGGTTCTTGTCTCTCCATGTCGATGTCTGAAAGATAGCTTGATTGATATTCTTTTACGTGGCTGGCTTATTTTACTGTCTGTCTGTTTATTTATTTTAACTTTTTATCGATTAACAAAGTCAGTCGTCAACAACCACAGAATAGAATCTGGTCGAAGCAGACGCCGTAGGAGAAGGATAATGGAGAGCGATCGAGAAGCATTGTTTTTAAAATTTTCTTCACGATTGAATTCTCGATAATGAAACACGACAAACGTGGAAGGTTCTCTCTCTCTCTCTCTCTCTCTCTCTCTCTCTCTCTCTCTCTCTCTCTCTCTCTCTCATGGCCTTGAAGGAAAATACAAAATCAAACGGAGATATTAAATAATCTTCGTACTGGGAGAGTTGAGTAATTTGACTTTTTTTTTTTTTTATTAAGGTCGAAAATTTATTTGGTTTTGATCTCACTTTTGCAGTTTCCAGATGTAATAAGATTTTCCTGATTTTTCCCTTTTATCTTCGCTTTAACTACTTTTTATCTTATTGATTTATATATACTTTTTAAGGTTAAATGTCTCTCTCTCTTCTCTCTCTCTCTCTCTCTCTCTCTCTCTCTCCGGGAAAAGGAACACTCTGATACGTTGGGCGAACATAGGTCACCTAACTTTTAATTAAGAGCAAAATCACTACGTATGGCTAACCGCCCCACCCCCCTCCCCCATAGTCTGGGTTTTTTGACACTGGATAAGGTTTTTGGTCAGGGAACGGGATGGGAACGAGGGAAGGGGAAGGGGGACTAGGAGCCAGGCGAATTGGATAATGGCCTTCCTCAGGTGATAATTGAATTGTCGAGGGGAGGACAAGGATAACATAAAAAGGAGAGGAAGACAAACAAGAAGAAAATGTGTAGGTAAGTAAGGAATAAGATTAATAAGACCTTAACAGTATGTAAGTAAGAATTACATATGTATGTATATATATATATAATAATATATATATATATATATATATATATATATATATATATATATATATATATCACCCATATATTATTATTATATATGATATATATATAAATATATATATATATATATATATATATATATATATATATGTATATATATATATAGTACTAGTAATCTTCTTAGGCACGAAATATGGTAAATTCAGTTGTATTCCAAATAGGAAAATGAAAATGGTTTATCTCAGAAAATGCCCAACAGTTTCGTCCTCCAATGGACCTATTCTTGGAGAGCTTATTAAAGGATATATATATATGTATATAGATATATATATATATATATATATATATATATATATATATATATATAATATATATATATTATTATGTGTGTGTGTGTGTGTGTGCGTGTGGTGTGTATTTACATAGAGGCTATATATATTTTACTAGCGCCTGCTAATTTTATGTTTTTTTTTATTATTATTACTTCCTAATCATCTAACAAACGAAGCTTTACACCTAAACAGGGGAGACTAGATAAACCAAAATAATGCGCTGAAGATTTTTTTGGCGCAATGGAGCATTATACGCTGTATAGTAAACTCCATTGCGCCAAAGAAGCTTCAGCGCATTATTTCTTGTTTATCTAGTCTCCCCTGTCACCGCTGTTCAGAAGCGAAGCCAATGACAAACCTGTTCCAGTGAGACTGATTTTGTTTTCATTCAGTTCCTTGTGGAGAAAGCCATTTGTGATTATTTTCGAAATTCACTGCGTTACTGACATGACAACAATCATAAACCAGATCATAGCATGCGTTCTTTGGTTAAGGTTTTATTTGAATACCTTGTTTTTTTTTTACACCTACATGGATTAAACTTGTGTTGTTACTTGTTTTAATTTGTATCAACCACTAATAGTGATGACATCTCCCGAATGCTGTGCGGCTCACAGGAGAGACAAGAGGATCTGGCATCTGACCGACCTGAAGTTGTCATGAGATCCTCATCTTCTTCGTACGGAACTAGAAAAAAATCATGTGTGCGATTATTATGAAATTGGGTTCTACGAGTTCCACTTAGGCCTCTTTTTATACTTATATTTTATCAATTAAACCTTGTATTAGTCGTAGTAGAGAGTAGCGATACTCAGGCTTTCCCGTTTTTATTTCAACCAGTTCCGTAGTTTAATTAGAAGTCGTACACAAAGGAACCGCAATTGAGGTCGCTAAATTTTATCTATTTCTATGGAAAGGAACGAGAATAATCAGCCTATCTACATTTTTTTAAGTATACATTTACGATCATGAAAAACGGAGCCTATTCCGTATGAGTGAAGATTTTTCGTTTTTAAATAATTCTCCGTTCGAAGCTTTCTGAATGTGAAATTGATCCTGTCTATCTCTCTGAATTGCCGCCGGGTCTGAAAGTTTGATGGAGGTCAGCAGCTTTAAAGGGGAACATTGTCATATTAAAAAAGGCTCCGAATATGATATTAAAAAAAAAAACGCATTCTCTCGCTTTTATCGAGGACTCCGCAATGGCTGTCTTTATTTCAAAGTTCGGGGAATTGTATATAAAGCATGATGGTTGCGTTCAACGCTGTCCTTCTTCATTAGGTTCTTCGGAAGGCCAAAAGTTTTACCTGTTAGACAGGTTTAATAAAAAAAAATAATTAGATAGACTGATATATAAAAAAAAGAATGAGAGCGGCAGAGATACAAATAGAACACAGACCTGCGGAATGGGATTATAAGGTCGAAAGATAAAAGTAAGGAGACAAGGAGAAATACACAAAGGGAGTGGCAGAGAACGGAAATAAAGATAGATAATTGCAAGAAATCTTAGACTACTGACAGAACTTTACTGATAGATACTCGGCCCTTTACCATCCCTGTAATTTACTTTGTCAAAAGCAGGATTTATCAAGGGTTAGAGAAACATCAAGATCTTATTTACAGTTCCTTCATTTATATACCATCTGCAAAATAAATAAGATTCCAATTGAAAAACGTGTTTGTTGTCTTTGCCTCGACCTCCACAACCGATGCGGCATTGTCTCGTGGCTTTAACATTTGATAATGATTTCTGCAACTTTGGAACTTTTCTTTTGAAATGAGTCAACAGTTCCGTGCACGAACACAATTCGTTTGATGCTGGATTTTTTATATTGTCATTTTCGTTTGGTTGATAGATAGCCGTTATGAATTGAGAAAAATCCCAACAACTTCCCCTCCATTCATGAAGTGGGAAGTAATGTCTATTTCCAGGCGTATGTGTAAGTAGAATATCTCAAGAAAGGGGTAACAGAATTTAATGAAACTTGGTATGTGAATTTAAAGAATCTTGAGAATATTTACCTTAGGAGGGAATTGACAGAGATGTTGAGGTCTTGCAATTGATTAGGAATGCCATGTTTCATCACATTATATTCCCTGTTCTCGATGCCCCGCCAACAATCAGTTGGCCAAAATCAAGACGACCGACAACTCACAGAATGTTGGGGTCATCAGTGCAATAAATTCTTCACTTCAGCTACTTATGACAACATCCTCGTTTTTTATCTGTTTTATTCTCCGAAGAGAAAAATGATCTCAGACACGTTTATATAACGACACTCATCATAGCTAATAACGCGTTGAAAAAATCTGCACGTGAAAGGTAAAAGAAATAATGTATCGTGGCAGAGGCGGAATGGATCAAATAGACTTCAGCGCAGCCTGTGGGGTGGTTGGTCAAATTGAATTCGCTCAAGAAGGCGGTAAAACATTTTTCAGAGTCAAGAGGGATCTAGTGAAGCGAAACCAAACATTAGCTAATATGCAAGGAATGATTTCGCTCTCTATTTCCTTTTTAAAAACTTAGAGACTAAATTATTTAGTGTGTTGCAAGGATACTACAAATAGCGTTTCTATTAACTTATTTTATTGTATTTAGATATATTACGACAACAGTGTTGCCATTGTGTAGGTGCTTTATAAATCAATTTATCCCGGTAATACCTTTTAGCATTTAGCTTTCTGACCACTTTTATCAATGCTTTGATTTTCCAATGTTGACTTTAAGCAAAAATTTTGCCGGTTTATTTCATGTGTGAATCTCTCCCATTTCGTTTCACCGTTATACACATCTTCAATCTTGCTGTGACGTAATATCAATTAATCGTTTTAGTAATTTCACAAGTACTCGTCGATTTTTTTAGATAATTTATCTATCTACCTTATTTTTATGAGCATTTCATTATTTTGTAAAGAACAAAAATATTGTTCTCGTTTATGTACTATAAATCGGTTTACGGAGCCTAAATGACCACAAGGCTGCATCGAGCCATATCGGTTAGTACGTGAAAAGAAGAAGTTAAAATCAACCGATAAATTAAGGGAAAGAATACATTGGTTATGTAAATAGAAAGACCTGGTTCCGATGTTTTTTTAAACACGGACAAGGGTTTTTGAATTACATTGATATAATTTTACGATAACGTGGGAGAGAATTGTTGTTCTTAGAAGCTTTATTCTTTCTTTACTATATTTTTTTTTATTTATTCTTTCCATATTCTTTATATTCTATGTTACGAGCACTATACCCGAGTTACCGTTCAATATCTGTTATCTTCATCACGGTGATGTTGTCCCCAGGCTGGCTTTAACTGGAATCAGTGAATTTTCTTTCAATTATTGCATATTTCTTTCTCTTAAATCAGATATTATAAAGTAAAATATAGAACTAAGTTATTAGTGGCCCAGGTCATTACGTCTTTCTCCAACCTCCAGGGGCCGGATTGGCCGTGGAACTTCCCAAATTGGTTGGATTGCCAAGGGACCTTCTCGTCCCGGATCTTGCCTTGGCCTTTACGTCAATAACTCTAACTTCGGGACCGAAAGAGGCTGAAACGATACAATTGTCAGCATACCATGAACAGTAATGCTTGAGGGAACTTTCAATGACCATATTCTAAAAATTTTTTTTCATCCTACTATGAAACAATATAGGGAGGACCGACGCTACAGTCTAATCATGTAACCTTTCTTGCATAACCACTAAGAAATTATAGCAGGTAAAATGAATAGCTCACTAATACAAAACTGACAAAATGGACAAAAGACGATGAAAATAAAGGAATTGCATGTTTAAAAACCATTTGGAAGTTACAGGAGTAAAAACGCTTCTGATTAGAATCTCAATTTTTCGTGTTATTGGGTACAGAAAAATATGTAACAAATTGCCTCTGAATGTCGGACGTTATTTGGAAAAATCTCGGATTTACAATAAATGTCACTTCTTTCATAACTGGGAATCTGAAATGTGTTCACATTTTATACGCTTTCAGCCTTTTATCTGCTTTGTTTCTATGTGATGACGGCATTGCATTTCTTTGCTTAGTAGTTTTCAAAGTGTTTAATAAGTTTTTTTCATTTATCCTGCTTTATCAGCCACTGAGAACTATTTTATAGGAAATCGTAAACAGGTCTCCTGTAAGACTGGTTAATGGTTATGTCTTTGCTGAAGGTGGCCTCAAAAAAAAAAAAAAAAAAAAAACAAAAAAAAAAAAAAGAAAAAAAAAAAAAACCAAAAGTGCCGGTCTTCGGCTCAATCGGGTTTTCTGTACATTGTATAATCGGTGGTAGCCAGGGGTAGCCTGGCCTGTATCATTGCCAGACACACGATTATGGCTGCAGAGGGCTAGAGGGTGCTTGGAATTTTGGTACCGTTTGATGATTGAATGGGTGGCATGATCAACATTTAATTTGCAGCCCTCTGCCTCAGCAGTTTTTAAAATGTAAGGACGGACAGAAAAAAAGAAAAAATGCGGACGGGCTGACAGTGTCATCTCAATTCATTATCTTTTACAGAAAACTAAACGAATAAAAAAAAAAAAAAAAAAAAAAAAAAACAATCAGTCGTGGTTTTCGGTTGAAATGTTGCGTTTTTCTTAGTAGGAACTTTAGCCATCGATGAGCAAGTTGTATAAATTTCTTGGCAATATTTGTATTCCGCTCCATGATAAATGATGAAATGACTTTTGCTTTTGAAAACAAAATGCATTTTTATTTTGAAATATTGAAAGCTCACAGCATTTCCGAAGTCGTGAATAGATGTTTTTCGTCGTTGGTTTACAATAACTGAATCATAACAGATGTATTTATGAATCTAAAGATTTTCAGTATGAAACACCGCGTTGGACCAGATTGTCTTTGACTAGTACTCTGCCGGCTGCGATGCATCATATTGCAATTTCGCAAAGGTCAGAGCTTCAAAGGCAAGGTCTCCGTCATGTCTCTCTCTGCTCTCCATCAAACTCCCTTATTACGACGGTAACGAGAGTCGTTGTTCATATACCTGAAAGTAACTAGGAGAAGCGACAGTCGTTGTGGCTGGTAGGATGCTATGGTCTGCTCGAAACACCAGTGAAACTTATTATTTTATATGAACCAGATTGATTTATAAGTATTTTCTATTATTCTTGGTACCAAGAATCATAAATTTTTTTTTTTATATTGGTTAAGAAAAGTAACGTTTCTCTCTCAATTCTTCAAGTTTCAGTATATACAATTTTATGATCATTTAAGTCATGCTGTATAACCACCCTAGAAGTGCGTTGTTAGGATCAGAGGTCTGGATAAACTAATCCTTTATAATAATAATAATAATAATAATAATAATATAATAATAATAATAAGATAATACTAATAATAATAATAATAATAATAATAATAATAATAATAATAACTTCATGCTGTTATCTTATACTACAATTTTTGTCAAGGACACCATACCCAGGACCCATTTTGATATTTTACTACTTCTCAGATTCTTAAAGGTCTCTTTGACCATTTCATTACGATTGTTGTTTAAATATTTTTGACTCACTGGTTCATACAAGCATGTTCAAGGCAAGAATAAAGTTAGTTGTAATGCAACAGTGAGGACTGACGCAATGCGATCTGCATCTCTTTGCTTAAAAGCCTTAAGTTTTCTCTTCTGAGGTTGTTATATCCGAGTACTCCCCACATTTTGAGTTCTGTCTTTTTCTTCTTTCTCTCTTTTGAGCAATATCCGTGTCGCCAATCGTAATCTACGAGACACCATCGCCGTCCCCGCCGCCACCACCTACACCCGCCCGACCATCTTCTCTCAAAAGGAGAGAGAATTTGTTACTGGCCTCTTTTTTGTCCATCAGATCTGGTCTGGCTTAAAAACGAAAGGAAGAATATTGGAGGGAAATTGTTTGGCTATTTTGAATTTTCACTTAAATTCCCTTCTATTTGATACCTCTATTTTTTTTTTTTTTTTTTTTTTGTTTGCATCTCTTCCTGGTTTATCTGGCATCTCTGTTGTAAAATAAGTTTGTACAGATACCTTAAGTTCATCGGTTAAAATGAGTTAGGTTGCTATATTCTCTTTTTATATCCAGTGTGGAGACTGCTGAAATCAGGAAGTGGTATCTCGGAAAAGTTTGTGAATTATATTCTAATACTGGAAATAACAATATCGAATCCAATATATGAGTCCTTTATAAATTCTAGGCTAACACTCATATTTAAATGCAAAGCCATAGAATATCCCCTCTGGATTTTCTCCATACAGAATACATGAGCCTCATTATATAGATATATGAATGAAAGATTTTGTCCCGTTACCATTCAGTGAGTAAAAATATGTAACATCAATCACTTCTCGAACAGAAATGCTATGCATATAAAATGAAAGTAAATTATCTCTTGGGAATCTCTTTTGATGAAATGAAAAAGAATTATACAAATCCTGATGCTTACACAAAAAATAAGTTTTGATATCCATCAAAGATAATTTCGTGTTAATAAATAAAAAAAAAAATAAAAAAAACAAAAAAAAAAAGGGAATTAATTCGAGAATAATAGCAACTTAGCACAAGGGACTGGACCATGAAAAGAATATGTCAAACTAAACAACAAAGGCGAAAAACCGGGGTGAGATATGAGAGTCAATTAAAGAATAACAAAGCCTCACAAAATACCTTTGTAACCACAGCTGCTTTCTCTTTATGGAGGAACAAATGTGCGCTAAGGATAATCTCGGCAGTTCTAAAGAACTCAGAACGAAAAAAAAAAAAAACATACAAACAAGAACAGATTATATATATGGTTTGATCATCCGGATGTTGCTGACACTGCTTTTTATTTATCGGTAAGTTCCCACAGGAGTATATCATATTGCTTAGTAGGGGGAAATAGTTTTACAGCATTTTAAAACAATGGCTTGACCACGTATTTTCAGTCTGTTTTTCATACACCATTGCTTGACATGAGTGAACCTCCCGCATACAGATAAACACAAACACGCGCGGCATAAGTTCATGTTAAAGTAAACCAATCAATGAAGGAGCATTACAGACTTTCAGATTGACTGACTGGATGAGAGGACCGAGCGGATTCACTCAACCAATGTTTAAATTGCCTGGACTGACAGACTCGATGATATGTCTGTGTTCCTTAAAATCAGTGACTTTCTCTCCCAACCCTACCAATATTTAGAGTCTTCTTTTTGCTTCTGTTTTCCTTGAGTATTCTAACAACCTTCTTGAATTCTCTTTTATGTCCTCTGATGGACATAAGAGTTAAGCTTACTAACTCCAAAGAGTTAGTAAGTCTTCTTCATGCTAATCAAAAACAATCTCTCTCTCTCTCTCTCTCTCTCTCTCTCTCTCTCTCTCTCTCTCTCTCTCTCTCTCTCTCTCTCTCTCTCTCTCTCTCTGTGCTAATTTGCTACCGTACACTGATAAATATCGCGTGAAAATCTGAGTAAAATTACTGGGTACAGTTTTGTTAATCGAATCACTCGTATTTTGGTATATGTCTTATGGAATTTATTTAAAAGATATTGTAAGGCATAAAAAAATGATGGCTTTTCACGAAAGAGCTTCAACTTCCCGTAGTAATTACGGATTTTATTTTTGCAATGGTTTCATGATTTTATGATATATAGGTTTAGCATAATATTTCATAGTTTACTTTCTTGACATCATCTGAATTAATTGTAGTCTTAACACGGTAATATTAAGCCATTTTTAATGTGTTTAAGAAAGTTGATTTTTATACTACGTAAAATGTGCAATAAACAAACTATTCTTCACTGAATCAGGAAAGGAGATATAGATACAAATTGGACCCCGTATTAAAAATTCCCTGAATGTTATTTCGATTATTTATTATCTATAAACATTCTGTTACTATTTTATTTAACATTCTTCGGACGCTGCGGAATCCCGAGTTTCTGTTATTTTTTAATGCAAAAATTCATTTTCATTAATACTCACGCGTATATAGAATAGACACGCTTCATGCTATGTAATACATCTCATAGATAATACTGCGAGATTAGCAATCTTTCTCGGTGACTCCTCTTTATTGCAGAAGGCGAGATGGAGAAAAAGCAAAGGGAGTAGAATCGCGAGGGTTGGAAACGAGGGAAAATAAATAAAAGCATTAATGGCAATGACGATATTTATGAACAATGCAGATAATATATCACGAACATCTTGTAAAAGGGAAATAGACATTACAACATCACAGGAAAGCTTTTCATTTCTGGGCCAGTGGTTAAATTGAGCCAAGTATCGTCTCCAGAGAAGCATACAGAATATTAATCACCAATTACGGGCTGCTGAAAAGAGACAGGCCGTGACAGCTAAAGGCTGGATGAATCTAACTACTCGGTTGTCGATCAGAGTAGCATCTCCAAGCTGCCTTCCCTCTGGACGACCATTTCAACGGAAGAACGACGTTGCCTCCCTGGGCATGGAGGACGAGGACAGTTTCATTTTTTGGCCCCCAGTTTATCACGTAGTATATTAATAAACATTCCAGAGGCAATATTATTTTTTTTTCTTTTTCGATGACTGCTTAAACATTGATGTTTAAACAGTTTTTATCGGCCTTAGTGTTGTCGTAATTAACTAGAACCAATTACCTTTCTCTCTCTAAGAAATTTTTTTTTTCATTAGTTTCCTGAGAAAGTTAAGCGAAAAGCCTCTATTATTTAATGATTAGAAAGTAATATGGGAAGTTAACTATAAATAAAAACGAAAGCACTGAGTATTTCAAACGTGATGTAGCATTTTCAAAGAAGACCAAAACTCATGTTATACAATAATTATATCATTCTTTCGACACTCATAACTATCGGAAGACATGGCATGCGTTACAGAACAGACTAAAAATTTAAATAATGAGGTCACATAATTGATATTAACTGTTTACTACCTTCACATTCTTCAGTGACTTGCCGTTTGAGTTTGAAACTACTAATATTACATCACTAATAACTTTATACAATTTCGCAGTAAGATATGACTAAATGTTAGTTTTCTCTTTGACTTTTTGGAGAGTTACTTTGACGATACCTATCGAATTATATACATATATATATATATATATATATATATATATATATATATATATATATATATATATATAATATATATATATATATATACACACACACATATATAAAATATGATAGGCATTGTTGTAGAATTGATCAGCCTATTCAGTTCGAAATCTGAACAACTCTACAAACTGATATCAGCACTGGGGACACAACGCTGTCCTAGCTCTTAAATTACTGGGGTGGTTAGCAGGAATAAGCTCTTCTCACTGTAGGGATTTATTGTACAACCATTAATGAACCATTAACAAGCCATTCATGCTGAAAGGAACAATAATTCAATCAATAACACAAACATGATTACAGTACTATGATATAATATGAACAAATCAGGAAATTCTTGATTACTAAACAAGAAAAATAGAACCTAGCCCAATGGTAGGCTATGCAATTCAGATTTATAAATAAATTACAAGGTTATACAAATATGGTCACAATGAATATGCATAAATAAATATCCATAACCTTACACTGTATCTCCTGCAACTCAGGAACCTTTAGCTTTTACACACTACACCACGCCTATAGCCTCAAACACAGGTTTCCTCAGTAGCCTATAACAGAACACAATCAACACTAAAAATAGCAACATGTTATTTGGCCAGATTAACTAGTACGACTTACTGATGGCACACTATAGCACGTTATAGATAAACGCAAATAAACAATGGTTGACCTACCGACAATAGGCTGTGCACTTGTCTAATACGACAAAGGATTTAGGGTGGTGGGTTAGGTAGCTGCTTGGTGAATGTACACTACACATGACTTAGCGGCAGTGGCTCCTTAATAGGAAATACCACTGGGAGTTGCCTAATACAAGCCTAAGGCAAAAACATTTCACCAAAACAGCATTGCACAGCAGCGAGGTCCCTACTGAAGAGTCCGCCAAAATCTGATGCACTGCTCAAGCGCAAAAGCGTCAAAACTCAAAACTTGAAATATTTGCCCAACTAAACTACATCTGATTCAATAAACAGGCCAACATGAAAAGAAACAAATGAATACAGGCAATTCTTTACTCACTGAACAACCATTTGCATAAAAGCCACCTCACACACTCAATGCGACACAGTAAACCAAGCGGAAACAAAAGGCCACCCTTTTACGAACAAACACCACTTTCGCAAATAAATAAAAATTTCGTTCTGACGCAATATTTTACAATCGTCAAAGTAACTTTTTTGTTTCACCCAGTAGGAGCATTAAAGCAAATAATTCCCCTTTAAACTTCGTTTCTGTTAAGTCCTACGAAGTGTTCATACACTGTTTCGCTCTGAGAAAAGATTTTTAATTTCCTCAAAGTAGCTTTTCCGTAAACAAGTCTGTTTTGCCTTCTCTCTCTCTCTCTCTCTCTCCTTTATATATATATATATATATATATATCTATATATATATATATATATATATATATATATATATATATATATATATATATATGTGTGTGTGTGTGTGTGTGTGTGTGTGTGTGTGTGTGTGTGTGTTGCGTGTATTATCCTGGTGAGAGCTTCCCGTAATTGCCTGTTTTGAATACTTAGCTGGAGTACACTTTTCAGACGGTCTGTTGACAAAGAGGATGCACGGTTTTGTGGACTAGCATCTGAGCTACCTTAAGTTGACAATTGAGTTCATTTGATGACACTGAATACTGTTTTCACTTTTTACGATGGGCAAGAAATGATGTTCGAGACTCAAATATTAAACTGCGTTTCAGAAGTTCCTCTTGGCCTTCTTTTAAGACTTATATTTTAATGAGAAAACTGCATATTGTTGTATAAAAAGGTCTGTGCTGCCTGGATTTCATATCGGATATAGATTTGAATTCTATAAAATATGGGGGTTGGGGGGATGGGGAAGAATAGTTATGCTAAAGATTTAGCAGTATTATATCCATCTACTACTTTATTTTGTGGTATACTTCAGGATTAGTGTTGCAGTATAATCATATCAAAGGTTATTCAACCTATCTATATATATCTAAAAATTTGATTCAAGATCAGGCAAGAATGAATGAAAAAGTGTTGATAGATTACTTTCCACTTGAAACCACTTGCAAGTGAAATTGACCCAATTTAAATCTTCGCCATATCTGAATGTTGAATGGAGGTTAATAGCTTTAAAAGGTGGAAGAAATTCAAACAATCTCCAAATGTTAGCTTAAAATTACAATCTCTCTCAATTGTCTTTGGACTCACAGTGGCCTCATGTCTATCGGTTTAACCCTAAAGGAAAAATTAAGTTCGTAAAATTTAAAACAAAGTATGATGCCAGTGTTCATTGTTCTTTTTAGTATTTTTTAAATAGGTTTGATCAAGAAAAATAGATAGAAGAATAACAAGTGAAAGAACACAATATGCAGTAATAAGAATAGAACACGAACCTAGGGATTAGGATTCAGAGCAAAGCTCTAAAATCAACAACAAAAATACGCTAGAGGGAGAGATGAATAACGGAATAAAAGAGAAATAATTGCAAGCAATCTTGGAATATTGCAAATAATTGAAATACCTATTCCAGAATACCACCCGGATATTTTACTTTGTTAGAAGTAGGATTAACCAGCCATTACACAAATTGTAGCATTTTACTTCTAGTTCTCCTATTTATTCACCTTCACAAAAGTAATGAGTCCGACGTTTGGTTGATAAATTGTAATTATATAAGCATACCAGTAGTCTTGTAGGAGGAGCAATACGAAAATCCACGCATCCCTGGCACCTGTAAGAATTCCATACATGAGAACTAATCAGGATTTCGATTTATCTTGCATCACCATCTTATTTGCAATGGATCAAAGGAGCTTTGGATCTGAATTCCAGTTCTAGTGAGTCGGATTTTCGCCGAAATGACGGAAGGATCCTGGAATATCCCGGCAAAAAGAAAAGAACTTGCTTATAACAATTTACATGTAAATGTTTGAAGATAAATGTTGAAAAACTCATCGAAACGACTCCGATACAACTATATTCGAAGCTGATAGAATTACTAAAACAAAACTTCTGCAAAGCTTTAGCTAAAAAGATTAGTTTAGGTGAACGGGCTTTAGAATCGAAGTGGAAAGGGAAGGGTTTTACCGGTAATTATTTTCCTTAAGAACGATTTCTGATTGCATTTGTTCACCAGTAGGAGCCATAAACGCAAATCCTCCTTTGAACCTTCGTTCGTTAAGTCCTACAAGCGTTCATACACTGTTTCGCTCTGAGAAAATTTTTTTAATTTCCTCAATGTAGCTTTTGATTTCTCTCTCTCTCTCTCTCTCTCTCTCTCTCTCTCTCTCTCTCTCTCTCTCTCTCTCTCTCTCTCTCTAAGAACCTGTTCTACAAGTTTACATTTTATTGGTGATCCGGTTTTCATTGATTCTTTTATAATCTTATTTATTTTATCTCTTGGATCTTTTATCTTACGAATTGTCTGGAGTACGTGTCTTCGAATATCTAAAATGACGATAAAATTATATTCCATTAACTCTCGTTCTTGTCTCTAAGTACCGCCATGTCCAACTTCAGAAGTAAAACAGATTTGTCCGAGTTTCGAGGTCAGAGTTTCTTCCCGTCAGTTTCCTCATCAGAACTTTGCGACTTGTTTGGAGAGGTTACACACAACCTGGGGTCGAATGGGGACCGTTAGAAGACCAAGGTCGATTTTTCTCTAATAGTAAGTTTCTTACGTTAAATCTTCATTTGATGTATGGTTTGCCCAAAGTAAACAAGGCAGGGACTCCAATGCAGTCCATTCTCTCTTCTATGAATACAGCAAATTAAATAATAGCCAAATACCTTGTTCCAATATTAGAACCCTTAAGCAGAAATTCTTACTCAATAAAAAACTCTGCTAATTTTCAAAAGATGAGATTATTAAAGAGGAATTCTGACTTATTCATGGTAGGCCTGGATGTAAAATCTCTATTCACAAACGTCCCATTGGGAGAGACCATATAGATAATTTTAAATAAGTTGTTTTCTAGTGAAGGTGTTTTATTTCATAATTTTAACAGGACGTTATTTAAGCAATTTTTAGAATTGGCCGTGCTGGACACGGCCTTTATTTTTTATAACATTGTATATAAACAGGAGGAGGGGATGGCAATGGGTTCCCCTTTAGGTCCGGTGTTCGCCAATATCTTTATGAGTTCTCTGAAAGAACAGGCGCTGATAGTTGCCCTTCCCTTTCTTTCCACCCCTTGTTTTTTATAAACGTTATGTCGATGAACGTTTGCTCTTTTTCAACATGCCATGATTTTTAATGCCGACTCCTTTTTAGACATGTTAAACAGAACCCAACACCCGAACATCAAGTTCACCCTGGAGAAGGAATCTAATATAAAATTATTACCGTTTCTGGATGTTATTGTCTCTAGAAATGAACAAGGGGTTTTAAACAGGATTTATAGAAAGATACTTTTTACAGGTTTGGGTAACGAATTTCTATAGCTTCTGTCATCCTAGCTTTCGATCATCAGCTGTGGTCTTTTTCACTAAAATGTGATATATCGCTTCGAGGAACTGACATATAGGAGTACAAACATGTTCCAGAAACATGTTCGTTGAGTCCGTTCTTGCCTCCTACGCTGTCTATGTGAACGCAGCCTAACGCTGCATAGAATTCCCAAGTGTTAAAAAAGGCCAATAACAAATGTGTAAAGGAAAAACACCAGCAAAGGAATATACATACACATGGAAATGCAATGCAATTCAGTTAATCTGAGAAAGTAGTATGGAGTTTTTAATTAAGGTAGCTTACTCTCAAAAACTCTTTCAAACTGATATGAATTAAACAGAATCACGGAGCGTGTTAATAAATGCGTTAAACGAAGGCTTCTTGTTTATACTCTCTATGTTGTGTCTGCCATCTTAGCTTCAACATGGGACTCAGCATTCCCGCCTTTAGTGAATCTGCGAAAATCCTTCCCTTTGTCGCTGAAATTCTCGGTAAACTCTTGGAATGCTGTGCGTTCTCTCACAGCGGGAATGCAGATGCATTAGGAATGGAAATGAGAGCAAAAGAAAAATCAATTTTACTTATTTTCCCATTTTTCTTTTTTCTTCTTTCCTGGTAATTCCCATGTTCTTATAAGGGTCTACTTATGAAGGTTGTTTCCTTCATCATTTATTTGAAGCTTTTAGTAATATAATTTTGTTTTATGGCATTCCACTACATTTTTGGTTCCAAAAATCAGGACCCAGGTATTTGTTGAACGTGGGGATTATAGCCCCGCACCCGGCATAACTGACAAATGGGGAATGATCCCCTTAAATGGGGAGAGAAATGGTAACAGGGAACCTTCCTACTATAGGGCCATTGGTGGAATATCAAATAGAGCCACGGGGAGGGAGGAGGGAGTACAGTTCTCTCTTCCTCAATGAACAGCAATCAGATGAGTATCTCTCACGAATAAGCCAGAGTAGTTTCCGTGTCAGTAACACACGTATGTGTGAATGATGTCTTCTTGAACCAAATTTTGGACTTTTAACTTACTGCAGTTTATTGCTTGCTTTTCAGAAAGGACCTTTTGCAAATAAATTTTGGCGAGACAATTGTACGGATACAGTTGCGACTTGTTCTATATTTAAACAGAGGAAGTAAAGTTATTAAAAAGCAAATTTCAATCGAAAAATAAGTCAGGTATATGAGGCAGGAGAATAAATAGGATAAATCTTGAAAGAAAATGAAAGAGAATAATGAACAATGTAAAGTTTTTGACAAAATCATAAAAAATAATGATACAAACTTCAACCCTAACCCGTATAAAATTTGTTAACGCTCAGGCAATAGTGAATAAAGAACTTCCAAAATTAAATGCAATTTTTGTATATTTAAAATGAAAAAGTCAAATATGCAAACTATGGTAAAATGTTAAGGACAACAAATCCTCGTAATTTGTTATTGGAGAAAATGATTTTCATAATACCAGTGGCAGTGGGGACTATAAGAACAACCACTTGAGCGTCAGGAATCTGAGACTAACAAGTTTATTTCTCCCATTACTGAATATTCCATATTGCGCTTCAATTTTTTCATAATATACTAAGTGATAAATCAATGCCAAAACAACTGATGGTGCTAATGACAACCAGCAATCAACCGGAAGATCAGCATTCGGTCCTGAGCGCTAGTAACTGAAAAACTCGGTATAATTTACTAGTCTCTCGCCAAATAAAGAATTCATGTTTTGAAAATAGGGGCCTCATTGTTCATGGGTATAAGATGACAAGATGTTTTCTTTCCAATGTCTTTCTACCGTTATGGAGATATAATGTGATTATTATTACAACGAGAAAGAACATTTATTGGCGCTTTTGCAATATTTAGGAGCAAGGAATACAAACGTTCATGTCTGGAAACGTTTGCTTCGTACCTCTTCGCCGTCATTTACTGAACAAAGAACTAACAAAATCTCTGCGCACTGCCTGGTTGGGAGGAACTTTCTCATTTTCTTGAAGGAGCAAAAGCATTCTCTCTCTCTCTCTCTCTCTCTCTCTCTCTCTCTCTCTCTCTCTCTCTCTCTCTCTCTCTCTCTGAACATAATAAGGATTTTTATCAAATAGCTAAATATTTAGAAAAATAAATTGTGAAGGAAACTGTAATAGAATAAAGAATGGAAAACTCATGGCTGAGGAGGTGTTATGAAAATTTGAAAGGGTTTGACATCTAAAATGTGAATATGATTACAAGGCGGTTAAGACGGATATCTGTGAAAACGAGATCGAGTTGAACGAGTGAATTGAGACAAAGGAAAGGAGACAGAAAACGATAATTAAAAAAGTTAAGTTATGAAGATGACATCTAGAGTGCTAGATCACAAAACAATATAAAGTGAAAGAAATATAATTCTCTATGCAAGGCTTTCTTATCTTTGGGTACGTCTTCCAATACCAGGACACTCGTACATCTCAAGCAAAGAAAATGAAAGTTGCATACATACCACAAGCAATAGCATAACCCATGGGGGGATCCAATACCCCATGGATCCTTTACCATTGGGCCCACAATAAAATCTAATCAAGGTTCCATGGCCACCATCTTAATATTAAAATTTCAATTTTTTCTTCTATGTTCCTACGCGCTTTGCGCATCACGAGTCCACAATACCTGGACAAAGAAATAGAATACATAAAAAAAGATAGGAAACGATCTCTGCTACACACCTCATTTAATTGATTTATGTTATCAAAAAAGCTCATAAAAAGTTTTATAATGTTGCTATTAATGAAAAGAAATCCCTAAAAATGTACTTAGCTTACCTTATTTTCGTGGATTTGAAACCATAAAATCAATATTTAAATCATTTAATGTTAATGTAGTGTTCTCTTATAACAATACCATTAAAGATATGCTAATTAAGAATAGTCCCGTAACAAATAACAACATCATTTACAAAATTCCTTGTAAGGATTGCCCATCGTTTTACGTTGGTCAGTCTAGTAAAAATTTATGTGTTCGGGTTAAGCAGCATATGTATTCAGTTAGAACAGCCCAGACTTCAAATGCACTGTTTTATTTCCATCTGAGTGAAAAATCTCATTGTATTAATTGGGGTGATGCCTCGGTAATTGCTAGATCTAATGATTATGTTTCAAGAAATTTACTGGAATCGGCAATTATACAAATCACTAATAAAAAACAACCTAAATCTTAGTCTGGGAATGTACCATTTGGACCATATATTTGTAATATGTTTATGAAGGACCTCAAAATAAATGAACAACTAATAAATTAGTCCCACGTATATAGTTATTAATTCTCTCTCTCTCTCTCTCTCTCTCCTCTCTCTCTCTCTCTCTCTCTCCTCCCTGTCTCTTCTCTCTCTCTCTCTCTCTCTCTCTCTGGTTCGATATTTTCTCTCCCTCTTTCTCTTGCTCGATATATATATATATTTATATTTTCTTTCGTCTTTTCATTAATAATAATTTTTTGTTAGGAAAATTTGTGTAAAAAATTCATGATATTAAATTGTATATGCTCCCGTGTTGTTTTCAAAATGTACTGTTTTTCTGGAAGAATCACTGTTTACCGCGGGTATCCTTCAAGGTGTGGCTAGCCTATGACTCCTCCTCCTCTCTGTAGAGTGAAAATCGCCCTTATTGCTAATTTGGTAGTGTCAGTTTGTATATTAAGCCTTCTTTTGACTAATGGTGTTCTTTGTAAAACCAGTATGCCTCAGTAAAGGGTCCGAATAGGACCGAAAGTACTCGGCCAACTCGTTTTTTTTCATTTTTTTTCCTTCGTGGCAAAAAAACCTTTATATATATATATATATATATATATATATATATATATATATTATATATATATATATATATATATATATATCTTCTTCAGCAAAGATAGGAAAATTTGAGAAGGCTCCAAGTGCAGCAGACCCAATCAAATCTGTGTAACCCAATATAAGCCTGGCTGCATCGGATTCAGAGCTCGCTGTCATTCATCCCGTGTTTTTTTTCTTTCTTTTTTGTCAGACTTCTATTATGAAATAGAGAGAAGCATAATTTGTTTTTATTGAAATTAAATTTATTTTCATACCTTTGGTAAATACGTTATGTTTTCCTCTCAGTTTGCCTGCTATTTGACTGCTAGCAGAATTGTGGAAGCCAGTGAACGACATTTTTTCAAGATTGAAATCTGTATCACTTAAAGAATCATGATGGAAGATTTTGATTGGCTTCGGAGTCAATGTGGGATTTTGATTTAGGAGCTCTGATTCACTTTGTTTATGGTTATTGAATACCAATTGTGTACACAAATAAAAAAAAAAAAGTTAGGTGCTCCCGGTGAGAAACTAAACGATCCTGACATAAACAATTAGGATACCTTTGCTTATTTAATTTCACTTTACAGCAACCTGAAATCAAACGCACTCTACAAATCTAGTAAAAGTTAAAATTATTTATTTATTTACTTTTGCGTTTATGTCATGAGTTTCTTTATTCAATACGCGAAAATGCCAAGAGGGGATTCGTACGAGGTACAATGTATGATTTTCTTCCGAAAGAAAACAAGATTTATGGTCAAATTTCCTTGATAATGATGAAATACGAAACCGTAAGTAATAGTGATATTCATTTTCAATTAATTCGTTTGCACTTACAATTAGTATAATAGTTCTGCTGTATAATTTGTAGGCAGAAGAAGAAATAACATCTATATGTCCGTAACTACTTTATTTTTTTAAAAAAGCTAATTTTCGATTTTAGGGACAACAAGAAAATGATTATCATATGATGTCAAACTTTTCTGTTCAAGCTTCCTACCAAGAAATTTGTAACAAAAATTCACCGAACTACAAAATCTCACCAGGGAGGGATAATCAAATTATATATATATATATATATATATATATATATATATATATATATATATATATATATATATATATGTATACCCCTCGTTCTGATTATTAATTATCCCATCATATGAATATTTATCTTGTTGTCCCTAAAATCGAAAATAATGAGAGCAACTGACGTATAATTGACTCGTGCGTTGCCTTCTTTTCACATATAGTATATGGCGTTATCATAAGACAAGAAATAATTAAACAAAAATAGCTTCAGAAGGGATTCCACTGTGAGTCAGAGCGAATCAAAGTAAGGAGAGCCTTTTAAATTTTATTTATTTTACCTTAATTGATGCGACAACGTAACTCGTTTGTTCGAAGAATTGAATAATGTGTGTGTGTGTGAGAGAGAGAGAGAGAGAGAGAGAGAGAGAGGTGCGTTAAAAATACTTTTTCAGCACGATAAAAGTTGTGCACATATGCCGAGCAATTAAAAAGACAGCTAAATATAGTCCAGGCCCTGGCAATTTGAGCCCGTATGTGCATTTCAATGTCTCCTAATTTTTACTTCATATATTGAAAATATAGTGGTCCAGGGTAAATAAAAAAACAAATGACAGGTGTCTGGTGCATAACTGGGGCAAATGGCCGCAGTGGGCGATAATCCCAATGGCGGCCAGGGACAGATATACGGAATACTAAATTTGGTAACTTTACTACTGTTTGTTCATCACAGCATAAAAACAACTATTTGATATGCCATTCTTTTGGATGGCTAAATTCCCGCTGGATAATGAATACAATTAATAAATCACTGAATGGTTTAAATGGCAATTTTAATTTGACGACGCTGCGAAGCGGTAGACAATCATCGAGGAGTCAAGCAATGAGCGTGTACGTCGGTTCAAAAAAATCTATACAGCCATTCCTGCTCTCACTTGTTATAGTGAGTAAATGGATGTTAAGAGAAAAAAAATCGCCATAGTTTTGACACTGTGCTCTCTTTTCATTGTCTGAATGAATAGGGTTCAAGCAACTTCCTCCTTACCAGCAGGATGTTGTTTTCCGTACAACTAAAATATTTGCAATGGTATTTATCAATGATTCTGTAATGGTACTAATCAATGAGTCTGTATCTATCATTATTTTGCCAAAGAATTACGGGGTTCTTATGAGAAAATCGTGGAACAACTGAAATGAATTAAATTGAATAAAGAATTAAGGCCAAAGGCCAAACACTGGGACCTATAAGGTCATTCGACACTGCCACGCAAATGAACAGTGAAAGGTTTGAAAGTTGTAACGGGAGGAAAACCGAACCGTTGCCCTATGAATAAAACTGATAGGAGATGGAGGAAAGCAAGATGGAACAAGAGAATATGAAGGAGGCACAGTGAAAAGGAATGAAAGGGGCTGCAGCTAATGGCTGAAGGCTTGCTGCAAAGGACCTCAAGTAATGCCTACAGTAACGAAAAAAGCCCCTACGAAAACAAATGAAAGGAGATTCTAAATGTACATTTAAAGCAGAGAACTACTGTCGTTTACTGTTTTTGCTAATAACTTCATATTTCGGTTCGCTGTCTGTTTGCGAACCTGTCTTTCTGGTAAAAAGATACTACATGAATCCTAATTAAAGGAATTTTATGAACTATTGTGAAGATTTAACTAACCATTTAATATAAAAATCTCGTGGAAATAAAGCAAAAGATATGTCGCGAAAAATTAGCGCACGAATTTTCTGAGACGTATCTTCCGCCCCTCCGTTTTTCCCCCTTTGTAACGTAAAGACTATTTGACAAGCATATGACAGATTGGCGGCTGTAGTGAAATGGTTCCTTTTGTATATGTGCATTGCTTCATGGTAAAATTCTTGTTGTTTTATAGATTATATGAAAAACGAAGGAATGTCTCCTTCTCAAAAGGAATAAATTTGATAAAAATAATTAACCCGATCCGCCCGGGTATGAAACCCCTTCCTTTGCACGCCGTTCTCGGCTTCTCTGTTAATTAACGTTGTACAGATAACAACACGTCTGGGCTGATGGCGATTGACAAGAATTGTACACAGTAAGTAATCGTTCCTCTTTGTAGCCATCGTTGGGATAAGTTAATTTAATTATTATCGAATGTGTTCAACATCTTCCAAGTAATGCATTGATATTTGTCTCGTTTAAGTGTGAATTGAAATTTTGTAATTCTCAAGAGTTTTTGAGTGGTCGGTTGGCCACATAGAATTTTTCCAAGTGTGGTGTGCTGAGCCACCTAAGTTCCGTGTAATTGCTTTGTATTGTTAAATTTAAATGAGTTTATTTTTGTAATAAAAAATTAAAAAGTGTTAAGATAACGTGCTTATCTATCAGTTGTCCTTGCACACGGGGCTGGAACCTCTCCATCATTATTAAGGTAGGGCTTATCACCATAACTTGGGCGCAACAAATAGTTGAAAGTCGCCATAACATTAGCGACAAGGTATTCCAAAGAATAAAACAAAATTCCAAATCCCATTATTTTAACCTAACAAAACAGCGACATCTCTGCTACTAATATGTCTACCCTTATGTATACACTTGAAGAAATTCCTTATTATTCGCCTGGCATTGGAGATCATTTTCCCCCACTCCCGTTGCCTAATTCTTCTGTTTCACACTTGGAACACATTTTTTCGGTGTTGCGTTTTATAAAATAAATAAATAAATAAATAATAAAATCCTCTTGACTACTGAGTGGTGAAAGGTATTTTAGTAAAAAAATTAATATTGCTGCAGATATTTACGGGAGTTATTAGTGCAGTATTTGATGTTTCTCTCTCTCTCTCTCTCTCTCTTCTCTCTCTCTCTCTCTCTCTCTCTCTGTTTAGCTGTGTACATGATTATTTATTGCAAGGTTATATACTTTAATAATATGTGACATATATAATTGAGTCTATCAGTAAATAGATGGCATTACTAGTTTACCCATATGGGTTATTTGAATTTTTCTGTGAATATACATAATTAATCAGGACTGTATAACATGGTAAGCTTTGTTTTACAAAGTTGAGAGAACACTGATGACTGAGATGGACGTGTGGCTCGACAACGGCACCTTTGCTTCCATAGTTACTGTAAGACTGTAAGTGTTACATGATTTGCCCTCATGGCAATAAAGGACATAATTATGAGAACACACACGTAAAATATGTTGCCACATACCATTCTGTTATTAAAAAAAAAAACTCTTAGACGATTAAAAACAAAATAGTTTATGATTATGTTTCAGTACCATCTTTAGTATACGCTATGTTGTTAACTTGATCTTTGGTGATATTTTGGAAAACCCTAACCGGCTACCTGCGTGCCCTCGAGGAGTATGTGTGAAATAGCGTGAGTGAGAGCTGGGAGAGAGAGAAGAGACGATATGAAAAAACCGATCGTATAAGCATCTTCAAACAGTTTTCTTCAACAACCAGCCATGGTTTGGTCTGTTTGCTACGCACCTTTATATGGAAGATTTCCCTTTCTAGGTGAGACGTTCGAGAGATACGTTGCGCCACTGTGATGGGTCATCTGTTGAGTATACGCAAGATTCCTTAAAAGTAAATCAATTTAGATGTGTGATCCCTTCAACCGACAATGAAGATGTTGGATGTCGTTCAACTGACTACCTAAGCTAGTGACCTTATAACCCAATAACCCAGGAACTGTTGTTGATCATCATGGCCTCCAACGTGACCGACGCAACCACCGTGAACGCAACTACTCAAGATTTCCTAGATTTGCTGACTGCGCTCAAGTTGCCGGCGCCTCTTGTCCGTCCATCGCTGCTACTCCTATATAAGATAAGTAGAAATATGATTATTGTTTTTGTTTTACTTTATCAAAATTGTATCATTGTAAGAGTATCCATTGTGTGAAATTTACCACCTTAGATTTTCCACCCTCTCATTTTTATTATTTGAATTATTTTACCCTATTCTTGCGAAGCTATTCAGGAAAGAAAAAGAAGTATTACCTTTATTAAAAGTCTTGATAAAAAGATAGCACCTGAGAGCAATGCCATTGACTTCAATGGGAATTACTTTATATATACATACATACATACATATATATACGTATATATATATATATATATATATATATATATATATATATATATATATATATATATATATATATATATATATATATTGATATACAGAAATAAATCTTTACTCGTGTGCGAAATTGCATAGCATTAAATGCATTATTTAATATGAATCATGTCGAGAATGCCATGGGAGAATGACAAGATGCCTTCGAAAAGTCTGTAGGGAGTGCGTGCATCAAAAGAGCACTCATCCACAGCACTTCTTGGAGAGCTGTGAACAACGAGCTAGACAGAATTTGCCAGTTATTAACAGACAGATCGTATTATCGAAATTTACGAATTCTAGCACCGACGACGACGACGGCAAGAGAACCTGTCATTTTCATCGCAAGCATTACGGGTCGCATACAATAAGGAATGCTGCAACCTACGAGAATCATTAAAGAGGCGTTACACCTAATACCCCTTTGCAAGAGATTTAACCTCATGCTATACAGTAAACCTAACTAAAATGGGACCACATATCTACTATGAGATTCAAACCTTGTCCCGTGGGTTTTTCCGGAATAACTTTTTTCTGTGCATTTTGACAAGATGTTACTTAGCCATAATATACTTTACATCTCATCCTAATTTCGGCAGCATTCTTTATTACTTATATTTAAAAAAGTATATTCATAACAGTAACATAAAACAGCCAATGCCCGTGGCGGAACACTCTAATGTTTGGGTTCAAAGTTATATGTGACGTAAACATATGTTTCCCGACTCCTCCCACAAGGTGATGACGACAAACAACTGTCTCTGAAATTCTGAATGAATATTCGTACCTTGTCAAGGCTTCAAGAATTGTTTAGAAGTGAGGAGGCCCGTGGCAAACTTTCGTAAGCTTGAACAGGTAATGAATAATAAGGCCCTTTTTTGGGTAAGGAGTACGCCCGGACAACCAAGGCTAACCAAGTTTTCGTCATTTGTTGACTGCCATAAGGTGCAGAGAGATAATTATATATGCTCTATAAAGCAATAGTAGTTGATGTCTTAGTAAATATAACTTTTGTGGAACAACATTAAAGCTTGCAAGCCTTGCCAAAAAGAAAAAAGTGTAAACAAGGAGTATTGGTTATATATCATTGTTGCCAGATTGAGACTTTTCACGAACAACCAATTATCCACCGAAGAGGCAAGTTAATGATGTCATAAGTTAGGTCATTATATCTTTGAAAGACATTTTGCTGAGTTTGTTTGCGATGTCTACAATAAGTTGGTGTTAGTCATATAATTACCAGAATTATGTAACTTTCGTCGTACAGAATACAGTAAAAAATTAGGTAGGGATATAAGATACCCTGTGACAAAGTGTCCTCTTCGACGCATGATACTGTATCTGGGCACTCCCCGAACGATGTTCAGGTCAACATTCAATCAAACGCGAGTTGATTTCCGCTCCCAAGTCATTTCTTTCTAAGAGGACACACAACGCTGAGTCCTTCTTCCGGCATTGTCAGGTTGTTGCCAATACAGACCTGAGTAACAATTCAAGACACCTGCAAAATCGCTGATCACATCAAGCGTTCACATGATACAAATGTCACTACCATATATACTATTTAACAAATATATAATTTAAAACAAAGTTGATTCTCTCTCTCTCTCTCTCTCTCTCTCTCTCTCTCTCTCTCTCTCTCTCTCTCTCTCTCTCTCTCTCATTAATTAGCTATCATACTGCAAATGATTTCATAACTTTCTAGAGATTAGTGACTTCTTCGAACAATACTCGTACAATTTTACCCTTGCGTAATAAATGTCAGTCGAAGACATGCAGGAGAAAAAATGGTTTATTACCAAGAAAGGATTCGTAAATGCTCATATTCATAATTCTAAGAAAACATACAAGAGTAAAATAATAATACTCACGAAAGAACATATGCTCCGAACGACATTCTACAATGTATAAATAAATTTGTAGCAAAAAATATAGTATATATTTCATTATTCGGGGGCAGTAAATATCCAGTCCCAAAATGGTACCGCAAATATCTAGCCGGCAATGCAGCAACCCAAAAATTCCTGTTTAATAATGTGAGAGAGGGTTCGCATTACACCACATCTTTAACTCGGACTTGCTTTCTCTCTAAATCTTTTTTTTTTTTTTTTCCAAGAATTTTATCTAATAGATGCAGCTAAATTTCTTCAGATTTTCTACGACTGTTCTGAAGATGTCCTTCTCATATATTTAAATGCTCATATACTAACTGGAGAACACACAGTTATAGAAGAAAATATCACTTCCAAAAAACTAAAGTCCATATTCATTTTGCAAGAAAGGGCGAGAGCCTCTTTGCACAAGCAAAGTTTGGTGGTGAGAAGTATATATTTCCCCCCCTTTCGATGAACTGTCATGATAGGTAGTAAAGAAGAATGAGAAATTATTACAAGCTGAAAAGAATTAGCAAGCGAATTTTCATTTTTTTTTTTTTTTCGTTTTTTTTTTTTTTTCGAAACAGTAGATAAACACTAACTTTTATAGTCTCATGTTGCAGTTGTACACATAGACAAAAGAACGCAACCCTCAGCCGCCTTTATTTAAACAGCGAGACAGACAAATGCCAACGCCGCTCACACATAATACCAGTTATTTGCACTGTGCATGACGATGTTGTTTCATGTGTTGTTGTGATGTTGGTGATAGGACCTCGCTGCGGTTTGATGACTGCGATGATACCGCTGGTAATGGCGATGAGGGTCGTTGGAGTGAGGCGGTAGGAATTCCAGCGGGGGTGGGTTCATGATGCTTCACGGGTAATGGAACCTAATTTGGTGATGGTGCCAGGGAGAGAGGCGATCGATATTGTCGCTGAAGCTGGAGATGATGGAACTGGAATTTCTCTTAGTGGAAGAAATAAATGAAAATAACCTAGTTTTTCATGGCTCGAATAGCTAACTTTTAAGATTTAAAGTTAAGGGGGGAAATATCATACCAATAGGGGGATAGGTATCTCCACAATGATTGCAGTGGCACGTCGAATTTATAAGTTGCTCACTACCCTCCAAGGGTCGGGCCCATAACACTTCTCCAGTGACACCATCTGGAACAGTTCAGTGTTTTTTCTGTTTGGATATTAAAATTTCATTGAAACCCGCTGCCTTTTCCTCACTTTTACTAATTCACAGGTCATGCCTAATGTCAGCCAGCGCCTGGAACCAAGCCCTGAGAAGCATCAGAAGTCTTATTAGGCCCCAGCACCTTATGCCGACAGTAAGACGGCTTTCATCACAGCGAAGCTCTGTCATTTAACAATCAAACCGCAGCAGGCTGAACTCATTCTTCACACGCACTGAACCAATCGTGACATTGTTACTGGACATCTCCCAAGAGAAGCACTGATCTCTTCAACCTATAGTTGTGTGTGCAATCAGTACAAGGAAACAAACACGGTTATGTCCCCAGAAGGGAAATGGCGAGCCAGTATACTTTTTTCTTTGACTCCTATTTATTATATCCTTTCATCTCCCAACTCAAGTAAATTATCTCTCCCTTCGTCTTAAACAATGACCGAATTATATCCAGTGTGTAATTCCTTGAACAAGAAGGACGTAACTTTATGCCCCCTTGCCAAGAAGTGAGCAGAACAAGGCGATTCCCTCCAATTTGTGCATTGTGCAGTTAACTTATGGCTAGAGAGATATCACTGTGTTAGTAGTCTTATCTGGATTGATTTTCTTAAGCAATCTCTTACCTAGGTAATGTCCCAGCGGTAGCGTTGGCCCTCCCGAAAGATAGTTCTTAATGCACTCAGAGAAACTCTAAATTAGCGTAGAGTACTGATTTAAACTTCGAGCTACAAAAATACTAGACCTTATTCTAGAAAACCACCACGGCATGAAATATGAGTGCTGTTAGAACAAGAAGGATTCAACAATCTTTTGTTTTCTGCCTAGAGGCTAAGAAGCGAAGTTCTTTTTGCATTTGGTAATTGTTAATTATCAATTCAATTAATTTTTGTTGTGGCCTTTTCCCGCTTGTTGATGTTAGTGAGGCTTTCTCATCACTCCTGCTGTTAAATTTACCATGTTGTGTGAGTAAACAAACTAGTGTTAAGAGACATTCTCACTTGGTGACCTTCCAATAATCAATTGTTCATTCAGTTATTCTGTTTGTGGTCTATGAGGGCTCTTGTAAGGCTAAGATTGGGTAAAGTAAAATGGCAGTCACCCCCTCATAATCCATATACATTGGAAATTTTGCTAGTGTGGTGCTAATCAAAGAGAATTCGGCTTAATGTAAAATTCAGATAAACCTCACCCTCCCACCAACTATTTTTAGCAACTGAAACAAACCTGCACATCAATTCGGTAGTTAATGTGGAATCAGAAACTCAAGGTAACGTGAAACCAAAGTGTATAATTGATAAGGTAGTGAGTTAACAGTTAATATATGGCTACATTTTAAAACGCAAACAGTGAAGCGTTTAGGAGGCGAGAGGAATAGGAAATGTTAGCTAATTAGGCAGGAAACGTTGCATGGAGCAAACCTTGCATGAAATTAGCTACCCATGATAGGTAATTAGCTAGGTAAGATCAGTACATTTATATCAAGAGGAAAGTTTGCAATTTCTCTTCGATTAAGGCTGTGGAATTTATAACCACAACCACACGCATAGGACAGGGAATTGCCACATTGGAAACCACTACCATAATACCAGGCAACATTCTCGCATCCCGACTCATTTGCTTTTCTCAAAAATTCTCCATTCATAAAGGATAGCTGTATTTTCAAAAGTATCAGTAATGTAATATATGGTCGTATGTAATTCATGGCAGATCTGAAGATTGAACTTTGTATCTCATGAATAGAAAGGAGAATTAGTGAGTGCGTGCATTTGCTTTATTCATGTGCACAACTGGCAGGCAACCGACTTGTCATTCCTCTGCGTAAATGACCTTGAAACTGTCAAAACAAAGCAGCTATCTTTGAGCACTGGGTTCTGTCAGACGTGCCACTGCACTGTCATTTTATTCATAGTACGTAGCTACTATTTTTTCTTTTTATTGCACAAGTTCTTGCCATCAATCTCACGGAAGTATGTAACTTTAGCATGAACAAGAAAACATACCCTTATTATCTTAACTTGAGAGCGTAGTCATTCTTCATTTGTAAAGAACACAAACTTTTCATATCCATTCTTACGCTCTGTCAACTCAATTTAGTCGAGAGAGAATTTTCAGTATCCTTAACTAATGTGGTGTTCTTTTACACGAACTATGGGAGGCAGGGTTAGTTAACATATCACTCGATACAAATACAACAGCTTGAGTTCCAGAAACTTCATACTGGATTTTTCTGTTATTGATACATTTTCTTTGGTGAATTGTTTTTTTTAATATTATTGGAATTATCCTGCTGGTAATAAACATGGGAAATAGAATGAGGACCATGCTTTATATGTCTTAACTAGTTCCGACCAACGGACGTTTTATCTTAGTATGGAACATTATTTTAGTGTCGGTTTGTGAGAAGGAGAATTGGATTACCATTTTTTTTCACTGTTGATTTACTGACATTAGAGGTGGAAGTTTAATAACTAGGTTTAGTTTATTTCCATATAACCATTATCTGCGAAATAAAGTATATTTCTTGTATCTCAGGTTTAATTTGAACAATCACATTTAGATGTAGGTTTGTGTGTGTGCGTGTGTGTGAGAGAGAGAGAGAGAGAGAGAGAGAGAGAGAGAGAGAGAGAAAGAGAGGGGGGGTTGGGGGAGGAGATCGATGCCTGGGTGAGAAAAGAAGCTAATCTTCGTTCAAGTCTGCCACTTCGCAGGTAGGTGGAAAAAACACAGAGGCCATAGGGCGTTAACGCACGCACACACGTACACACACGCACACGACACACACACACACACACACATATATATATATATATATATATATATATATATGTATATATATATATATATATATATATATATATATCGAAGCCGAAGACACATGATGTTTTAAAAGATTTTATTCATTGGGAAACGTTTCGCACATGACTAGTTGCATCATCTTTGGAGGTTCTTGTTCCTTCTTTGGTCATTCTATCTTCATTCTTTGTACCTGAAGTTGGTGTAACAGCAGTTGTTTTACTTTGCTTCTTATTTTTTTAGTCTTTTAATGTTTTTAATTGTCATTTTAAGAATCCTGTGTATTTTAGTATTTTTAATGTTTTTATTTTTGTCATTTTTCAGACTGATGATGAACATAGTCTTGTGCTAAACGTTTCCCAATGAATAAATCTTTTAAACATCCATGTGTCTTCGGCATTCCTGAATTGATGTTTGAGGGTCATACTGCAGATAATATATATATATATATATATATATATATATATATATATATATATATATATATATGTGTGATGTGTGTGTGTGTGTGTGTGTGTGTGTGTGTGTGTGTGTGTGTGTGTGTGTGTGTGTGTCATTAGGTTTGAAGATTGTCTTAGAGTGTTCTCCTGTAAGAATGAATGTCAAAATTTTCTATTTTTCTAGAAGAAGCCGTCAGTTAAATATTTATGATACTTAACCATATGATAATGTGAGTGGGCACAGAAAAAAAAACATAAGAATCGTAAGCCCAAAGAATTCCAGCCTCTTTATTCCATGAAGGACACAAAGTGATATCAAAGCAGACTCCATTTGGAACTGTCCCGCTCATCATAACTGCATTACATTGAAAAGGTTTCGGTTTAAGAATAAAAAAAAGGATATTTTTCCGCCAGCCTCAGCGTCTTTTTGTTGCGCTAATTAATTCCAATTGGAGTAATTACGCTGTCATGTTCGTGCATTTTTCATCCACCTTCAATGAAATTTGCCGTTAAGAGGTTTATGGACTTGAGTGAGTTAGGTCATGAGAGGACTATGACATCGTTCTGCAATTAGATTAATGTCATGAATGGGCCTTGAAAGAAAGGTCTTTATTGGTCATTTTATTCGGAGCGGGGTAGGTAGCGGCCGGTTGCCAACGGTCGAGGCTTTAAAAGTAATGTTGTTAAGGTTCAATGTTCCCCTTCTCACATGTAAGAGCACATTACGTTCACAGTGTCTGTTAGCATAGAAAAGGAAAGACATCTGCGTTGCTAATTCACTAATTGATATGTTAATCAATATTTTCTTTTTTATAAAACCAAAGAAAATAAAATGAAAACTTTATGGCAAGAGTCTTTTGTTCTCTTTCCCGCGGAAACAAATGTATAGTTTTACGGTGGATCAATTAAGTAAAATTCCTCAATTTTTTTTTTTTAAACTAAACCTAAATAAGCAAAGAAAATTGAGATCCTGCCTTTAGACACTCTTTCGGCTTTTTGCAAAAAAAAAAAAAAAAAAAAAAAAAAAAATAGTCATTGCCTAAAACAGTAACGTCTCAT
>NC_061097.1:58751118-58773618 GCF_015104395.2 Macrobrachium nipponense | reverse complement strand
AAGTAAAAAGAAAATAAAAATGGAAGAGAGATCAAACATCAGATTTTGCATAAAGAACTTATCGGAAACGAAAATATGCGTGTATAACCATATGAATACCTAGCAATACAAAAGATGCAATATAAAAAGATAAAACAAAAATTTTAAATGTTAGTACCTCCCTTGCGAGACAGGGAAGTACAATGGAGAGTGACTCACTGAAGGCATTAAATCTTGTAACTAAACTCGAATTCCATCTCGGTCTGGATGATTTCAATTTTAGATTGGTTCACTGAAGGCAAACGACTGTATTCGGGTCAACGTAAAGGAAGTGAATTGAGTAGATAAGAGAGGGCAGAGGCGAAATCAGAATAGGAAAAGCGGCCAAAAACAATGATAAAAGAGAGAGAGAGAGAGAGAGAGAGAGAGAGAGAGAGAGGAGAGAGAGAGCAGAGAGTAACTGGAGCCGTTGCATAGAAAAAAGGTTTTCGGGGAAGGGCAGAGGTTAGGACCCGGCTTACAGGTTCCTATCAGGTGCGAATATTTGTTTCTCGCTGTTTGTATGTTGTTATGTGATGTCCTCCTAGTACAGATATGAATCCCTATAAATTTACATCCATTCTCTGAAGATAGCCTAGTTAGCAATAAAGCCGACACCGCTCAGGATCTACAACCGTGCTTAATTTCTCTTCCTGTTGTGTTTGATATAGGCTTTTATAGTCAAGTGTAAAAATAAAAACAATTATCAGCATACATATTATATATATAAGTATGTATGTATGAATGCAAACCTATATGATAGGAAAGGGAATACTTTGATGACGTTAAGATTTAACTAATGACAGGCAGGCGCCTTGGTCAATACAGTATTTTGATGAAATTAACGAATTCATTTTGGTTTCACTAAGAACAATGGTAGTTGGTTATATTCACGAAAAGAATATAATTTATTCTTCTTGTCATATAAAATGTTTATAAAAAAAAGCATGGATGGGTAGCAATTTTCTGAAAAAAAAAATAGTTCTGGAGAAATGAGATTTCTTGATGGAAACCAAACCAAGTGGAGGAAAAAGTATAGGCCCTGTGGAAGAGAGTACTTAAAAAATTTATTTCAAAATTAAAATGACAACTGATAAAAAAAAATTGTTACCTAAACCATTAAATGTTTGTCTTCTAAAAACAAAAGTACAGAAACCCTGCTCGTTACAGGACACAAGTATATCCAAAAATGCAAGTTTATTGTTGTCCTCGTAATCAATATTGAACATAATATTGGGATGTGGGCTAGATTGTCATATTAAGAAAACTAATCAGCTTGTTCTTCATTTCGGAAAAATAAAAGGTGTCTTCCACGTATCGTTGTAAAATAAAAGCAGAAAAGAGAGGGGACCAGTTTGTCCAGCAACTGTTCCTCCAGATGGCACATAAAGCTGTTAGAAAAAACTAGGCCATGAGGACTGCCCATGGCCATACCTTCAACCTGAGTGTAAGCTGTATTATTATAAATAAAGGCAGTGTCCTGCACTGCCAGTTGCAACATTTTCTTAAAATTATTGTAATTAAAACCATGAAATAAAATATCTCGTTGGGTAAAGATTTTGTCTAAGATTATTTATATTGTCTCTTCCACAGGGACATTGATAAAAAGACACTCGACATCCAAGCTTATCATAAATAAATCAGAATCTTGCATTAGAACGTTGTCCCTAAAATATTCGGAATTTTTTACTGAACAATTATTCATAGAAAACTCATTCAATAGAGGTACTAAAATCTTAGCCATCTTATTTTACTACTATTTTTCGATTAGAAGATCGTATCAATGTATTCATAAAATGTTTATTTGGCAATAAGATAATTGACAACGACACTTACCAGAGTTTGATGAGTACTGGTGGCTCTTATGGAACAATGTATGGTTTGTCCAAGGTGCATAAGGGCAGTGTCCTTATTAGACCTATTCTTACTATCTACGAAACCCCTAATTGTAAAATGGCTAGTTTTTAGTGCGCTTAATAAACGAATTAAATTCCTTAAGTGCTCTCTTCCACAGGGCCTATACGTTTATCCTCCACTTAGTTTGGTTTCCACCAAGAAATATCATTTCTCAAGAACTATTTTTTTTTTAGAAAATTGCTACCCATCCAAGCTTTTTTTTTTTTGTTTTTTTTTTAAACAATTGTATAATTTTCTAAATTGTAAGTTTGTTTCTGTTTTTAATATTCCTACTGTACCCAAGCTGGCATTTTACTCTAGTATTCTTTTTATTCATGATAAGTCTTTTTATGTTCAGCCAAATAACCTTATTCACCGACACCTTCCGGCAGTTAACAGTAGAGTTATACCCAAACCCATTGCTTTTTTTTTTAGACATAAAGACAACTCGCTCATGACTTCCAATGTCATTTATTTATATAATGCCCCAAATGTAAGATGGGGATATATGTGGAGCTTCTCGTCGCCTACTAGAAGTCAAAATTGATTGTCATCCGGGAGGTAGTTACAGAATATTGGTAATACATTAGACTTATCCAGAATTTCCTAATGTACGGGATCATACCCAAAACTGTAAACAAGATATTCGAAACGTCAGCATGTCTAATAACGGACAAATACTAGTTCAAAACATCTATAAACGCCTTGTTTTATGATATATATATACTATATATATATATATATATATATATATATATATATATACATATATATATATATATATATATATATATATATATATATATATAATATATATATATCTATATATATATATTTGATATCCATTGAATCATTAGTCATAAATTAGTACTAATATTATTACATACAAAACATATATATATAATATATATATATATATGATATATATATATATATATATATATATATATATAATATATATATATATATATATATATATACACACGTATATAGATATCTAAGATAATTTTTTCTTATATGCATATGCTAATCGACATGATATTTTAACGCACAGAAAGATTCTGTTGTAATATTCCATTCTTTTTAATTCCTACTATGAGATTCAGGGTCTCTGTAACACGGTTTTTTGGACTTTGCTCCTTGTCAAAGCATCGGATGTAGCTGAAAGTTGACATATATATATTTTACAACCACACACAAATTTTGTCAGCATTATCAATAACCTAAACCACCCCGATAGTTTTGATTTTTATAGAGTAAAAATGAACTAGCCGACGCCATGGCCAATGATTACGAGCCAAGAGTCGAAAAACATTATTACGTAAGGCAAGGTAAACAAACGCCTATTGACTAAATGTTGCCCCGCCCATCCACCAGATAGAAATGCCATCGGCTCTGAAACCCAAAGACTTTATGAATGGCGGAACGATACATAGATGTGGATGGGGTATCAGTGCTAGCGTAGTAATACTACTGTAGCAGTAGTGCCGCAACAGTATAGCAGTAATATACATGAATTAAACGTTTAGACCAACTGCTGGGATCCTTGAGGATCATTTAGCACTTCTTACAACTACTCGAGAAAGAAATTAGTTTTTATATCCAGAAGTTAAATTTTCTAATCCAACAATGCCCATGGTAGCCTTCAGTGTTATCCTGAATTATAACGAGGCGAAAGTGGGTGAGCCTCATGAAGTCATCATTCTGACGATAATTATTGGTGAAGGTTTAAAGCCAATATACGGTACCGGCTATTTTTTTCAGTAAATAGGTAGATAGCCAATAAATAAAATTGCCTTGACATTGGATATAGCAGTTATCAAATCAAGCTTGTCTACTCTATGTTTTTGGTAATTACCAAACTATTCCCTACATCTTGTCAATCTGATTGTGACCTATAAAGTAGACTGTAATTTCTTTGGAAACTTATTTTGGGAGTTAGACTAATAATCGAAGTGGTTTTGTATTTTTACAATATTTTGTTGGTTTGTTCATTATGACAATTATCAGTGGGGAGGTTCCAGAGTTCATAAAGGTGTACTGCTTTGCTTGTATTTAAATTGTATGTCATTGTTGCCAGAGGTTTAGCCTTCGTTACGTATAGCCAATCATCCATCGAGAAAGAGGGAAGAAATGATGTCATAAGTTACGTAACGAGTGCGTTCGAAACCTTTCTCTGAGTAGTTGGCCCATCTTCAAAAAGGTCACTTTACATTATGAGTACCAAATTTATTCAACCTACGTAGTGCAGGAATACACTCAAAATTTAAAAGTTGATATAATATGTATTCTGAATATGCGTTTATATTTTATGAAATGCATAGATAAAAAGTTATTGCGAAAAACCGTGTTACAGAGGCCCTGAATCTCATAGTAGTCTTCTTCTATAAAGTCAGGCGAGAGAGAGAGAGAGAGAGAGAGAGAGAGAGAGAGAGAGAGAGAGAGAGATTTTATAAAAGCCAAGAAATGTTGCACTGGCCATAAAAGTCTGACGAAGTGATCTTCGAGGGACCTCTTACACGATGTACTCATAAATGAAGGGAAGCTTTACCCAGAAAACTACCCGGAATTCTCTCTCTCTCTCTCTCTCTCTTGGGGGGTGAGGTTAGCTACTCCTTTGCAACTATAAAAAAAGGCTGCAAGTCTATCGCAATCCAAGAAGTATTCTAATGTCTTTTTTCAGTAATATGAAGCAATTTGTGTTTTTAAAGTATTTTGGTTTCATTTTATCAGTCGTTTGTCTAGATTGATGTTGACGGAAAATTATTTTGCGTTCTAGATGGATTAGATTAATTCGGTTGTCATTCTTTAAATCCTTCTTTATGCTTCTAGAAAAAAATATCTACTAGTTCCAACTCTATGAAAATATTCTTTGTTGTGGTATTCTTTAAGATATGTCCCAACATCATCTCTATACAGTAGCAAAATAATGTAAAGGTGAATTCTTTTACAGCCGCAGTAGATGAAAGCAATATACATTTATTTAGAGAGAATATATATTGTTCTTCATTAAAAATTAAAATGGAAGTCTTTTCCACAATTCTACACCATATATTCATAGGAACTACAGTCGTCTGTGCAAATCACTCGTAAATAAAGATTCGATTTTCTAGAGCGTTCGCCTTGGTAGTCTTTTTCGTAGTACTAAGAAAAATTTCATATATTTTTTGTCTCTAGAAAGAATAATATTGCAGGCAATGTTTTGAATATGAACTGGCAGATATGTCGCTAATTAGAACTTATCGTCATTAGGCATTCCTACTGGATCTCCTTAAAGTATACTTCATTAACTTAGCATTTTGGCATTTATTGTTTTTGAAAGCCACTACATTTGCAAGCACAATTAAATGGTATTAAGAATCAAGTAATAAGATTACTAAAAAGTACATTGTGGCTGTTAAATAAATGTATAAATCATCATATAACGTTCAGTATGAAACAGAAAGTAATAAGCTTGAATTTACGTTGCTTGATTCCTACTTTGGAAATCAATCTATGAAATTGTAGGCGCCAATGTGCACGATAAGAGCAGGCGTAAAAGAAAACTGTAAAATGAGTGAATTTGTTTATGGAATAATAGCTGGTGACAATGAGTCGAAATTTCAGGTTGAAAAGAAAATCATAGCCTGAAAGATAACAGGAACTTTTATGATAATCTTGGAGAAAAGAGTACTACTGGTGAATACGAAGGAAACAAGTCACAAACTGTTAACAAGAATTGCCTTTGCTTTATTAGTGGTGTAAGGCTGTTCGAGTGGTAAGAAAAGAGAGGAATTTTTTCCGTTTTCCCGAAAGCAACAAAGAGAGGGAGAAGGTGGAAGAACTCGTTTGCCAGAGCTTCTGATAAAACTTATGTCAAATGACCTTAAGAATTACCTAATCGACATTTTAACGAAATTTCAATGTTAATATTGTGCGATATCTTAGATTGCAAAATACTTGCTAAACAATTAAAATTTCAATTGGGCATGTAAAACGCTCTTTAAAGGGGGAAAATGGGGCGAAATTTATTAAAACGTTTTTGTACGGAAAACCTTGCGAATACTTTTCCGGATTAATTAGCTGGTGAAATTAAAATTAATTGATAAGAGTTTCAATCCCAAATGAAAATTACAATGTGGAAGTTGCGGTATTTCAATGACGTACCATATTTCAATGAACTAAGCTTTTTTATATGCATTGGCCAAAGCCTAATGAAAATAAAAATAACATTCTCTCTCTCTCTGCTCTCTCTCTCTCTCTCTCTCTCTCTCTCATCTCTCTCTCTCTCTCTATACATATGATTCACAGACACATCCAGTGCTACAATAAGTAAACGCAAAATACTTCCGTTGATTGGGTCTGTGTGTTGATGTATGTATCCGTTTGAATTATTCTACGCTGCAGAAGCAACTCTCTGCGGTGACTATGGCATTGTTGTCATAATTTTTCACAAATGATATCTCATTTATTAATCTTTTTTAAGTTGTTGTTTTTCTTTTCTTTTTAGTACCCCCAGGCTTCCTATTACCCCTGTGCATTTGAATAAGTGCCTATTTTATCTTTGCTTCGGTTAAAATATAGCTGTCTGTATCAAGAGATATTTTTTTTATTATAATTAGTAGCCCGTTAGAACATTTTTTCTGTTTTGCCTATTTTACGGCATCTGTTTTTTAAAGTTTTCTTTAATGTTGTAAATGTTTTTATTTGACTATGAACATGTGAGTTTCCTCTGAGTTTGTCCATTCAAAATATTGGGAGAGAATTATTATTCGCCTAAGTTTTCCCAGTCATTCAGTTTCTTCCCATCCACACTCCATCCTTCTATCCTCCATCACACACTCACACACACACACATGAAGATCCTCGCTGATGAGCCGTAGATCCACTTACCTAGGACAAGGAAGTCCTTAGATACAAGTCCTGCACCCTCCATCGAAAGGCTGCAAACCTCTAGAAGAAACCAAGAGACCTGTCGTGGCAGCTTCATCAGTCTGCATCCTCAGTAAAGACTGATGAAGACATTTCTAATGACATCACCCGGTAGGCCTTGAGGATTGGTCTAAAGGAACAGTTCGTCCGAGTCAAGTCACGGGTCAATTGAAACTCACAACCCATTCAAACTATAATTCCAGTTTAATGCGCACGTACTGGGAAAAAGTTGTTGACATAACTACAAAAATTAATTTTCTCGACCCCCATAGATAGCTCCATAATTACCTTTCTATTAAACATACTGTTATTAACCCACAATGGTAAATACTAAAATCACCGCCAGTGAAAAATAGCGTCAAACAACCCATCATCATAAGCTGCATTCTTCATAGTGTATATATAAACAAAGAAACTGTGAGGTTACTATAACCGATTGCACATGGGATATTTTAATCTCATCTAACAAAGAATGAATTGATCTGCTCAGTGTTTAAGTGTTTCGTATAGCAATTGTCACCTCTATATCATCCCTGATCCCCTCAACAGTGAATTGCAAAATGTTATAAGTCTTCCTCAAATCTTTCTCTCTTTACAAATGATAAAAAAACCCTAAGTAGTACATACAATATTTTACTTCCGTTTTAAAAGAAAAAACCCATAAATAATCTCTTTAACCCAGTGAAAAGAGTAAAGGAAAATTACAAAACTCTGGCACCCATCCGCACATTTCAAAACTCGTTAAACCCCAGAAACCCCCAAAACAAAGAAAAGTAATCCAAATAAACATTAAACTTTTTCTATTTTATTTTACTTATTTATTTATTTATTTAGTCTAAGAAATGTGTGTTAACTTTATCCCCCCAATATCTCCATCCAAAACTACATACCTATTTCCCCTTTTCTCCTCTAAAACCTGGAAATGGCCTTCCAAGTTAAGACTTACCGCTGCCACCGCTTAAGACGTATCGTACGCTGATAAACCATTTAACTGAAATCTGTTGGCATCTAGCTCTCTCTCTCTCTCACTCCTTTACCTATTCGGTTTAAGATAATTCTAAGTTATAAAACGAAAGATTGATAAGCAAGTCTAACAACGACTCATGGAAATTTAAACTATGAAAACTGGATACTAATCCAATTAGAAGCATTACTCCGAAGCAAAAAAATAATTGCATTATATGTCATTAGTTCCACACTAAATGACCACTTCTCACAATGGCCGTTTTAAAATGCCCGTAAATATAGGAGCATATCTTTCCTAATTCATCATGGGTCCATTCTGTCAAAACATTACCGCGTTGCTACCACGTATCTTCAGTATAGATCGAAGTCACAGAGTCCGCTTTTCAGATTTTTTTTTTTTGTTTTTTTAATTTAGAAAAATGTAAGATGACATATGTTCTTAGGGCAAAGATACCAAATAAATGCTCCAGTTTTTTTTTAGCATTTATCAGTTATTGAACAGTACTTCGGTTGCCAGTAAAATCGTTAGTTATAAACGATTTCCACATACGGCTGCAGATAAAGATATAAACTGGTAAAAAAAATTTTCCTTTAAAACATCGAGAAAAATGCAATATATCAGATCCGGTAGTCATTTCTCATCAATCTGGATACAATAAATTTATGTAAAGTTATTTCTCACGAATATTCCAGTACAAAAATGTATTGATTGAAATATCTAAGATATATTTTTTCATTTCTTTTAGATAAATAAACAGAACACTTTTTGACTCGTTTTAAAACGTGTAAAAAACTCACAGCTTTCTAGTCAGTGTAGACCTCATGAAAATATTAATGAAATGAGAGGAACCTCAAGATGTTTCTCAAGACTTTATTAACCCGTAAGAAAGGTTAAAGAGAGAACACCACAAATTACCTCTTGTATTGGGATAGACTTCCAGCTTTGCACTTGCTCCACAAGCAATCATGAGAGAGAAGAGAGAGAGAGAGAGAGAGGGAGAGAGAGGAGAGCGAGAGAGAGAGAGAGAGAGAGAGAGAGCAATCCGGGCTGGGTTTTACGTCTGAAGCTTTCGTTCTTTTATGAGTACCTTGGATACCACTTCTTCAGCCTTTGGTGAACTGTACAACATTTCTTGTTTATTCCAGTTTTTTTCCTTTACTCTCTAGCCTTTTTCTTAGAGCTTTAAATAACACAAATTGTGAAACCAAAATTAATTTTAAACATAAAATGTTAATTATGAACAGTACAAGCATGTTGATCATTAAAATGTATATACTTGTGGTATGTCTACATAATTATAGACTTTACATAATACCAAGTATATAATTTATGTACTTAGTATTACTTAAAGTATATTTCTTTGTTCTCTGCCGCATTAGGAGGTGCAGAGAAGTTGCTGATGTTAAGGATGAACAGGGAAAGCAATAAACTGTAGATAATTAACTGACCTTAAGGAAGAAAATGCGAATATGAAGACAGAGACTTAGAAGACTAGCTACAGGTATACATCGGGATTCCCCTCAGGCTCATGAGTCGCCTCCGCCGCTGCACTGTGTATTTTGTTTCGGTTGATCTTTGTTTCAAGTGCAATGCATTTCAGGAAATGTTTAACGTGTCTATTTTATTAAGAAGCTCACATCGCAAGCTTTCATAGCTGTGTATGAAATAAGAAACTGTTTCCCTGGATACTGCTGCTGTCATCAACCTGCGTTTGAGGAAATTGCTTCATCACTGGGGATCGCATATATAACAAAATAATAGAATAGGTGGGATAAAATACTATGATTTAGATTAGATATAATTTCTTTTTTCGAAGTTTAAATTCAATAAGAATGTTATGATTGATCAAGTTCTTCTTGTTACCACTTGATATATCCTTATTAGAAAAAGATAGAGGCGTTTTTAATAGATGATAGAAAATGTTTGATTCAATTACTGATCTAGGAACAAAGGGGAACTCTTAAATTCGCCGTCTCCTTATTTGATATCAAAAATAAATGAAGCAGCTGCTCTGGAACAACAAAACCAGTGATAGCTAATAAAATAGCATGTCACTGATAATGATGATAATAATAATGATAAAGGTGACACATCGTTTTTTTATTTGTTAAGGAATAATAAGAACACTATTTTGATGATTTGACTAAGAAGTATGCTTTCTGCGGTGGATAAATTCCTTTTATTTTCTATTCTGAACAGCCTTGCTCAGTGATTGCCGCAGCAACATGCTAATGAAAACCAACTTTGGGCCTTGGAATCTAAATGCAGACGGGGACTGTAAGCAACGCAATTTGTTCGATACCCTGTGCTGTAGCTCCTTTCTCACGGGTTATTAAGATAATAGGCATCGGGGTCCTGATTACATTCCATCCGGAGCAGAAACCCGCATTGACAATGTGCAGAGTTTCGTTTGAATGGAGCAGAATAGCCGACTGAGTCGGTTGCCTGGTAAAGCAGAACAGCATGGCACTGGTTGCAACCCATTGTGTTCTCTTGTCGTACTTGGCATCAATAGATATGACTACATTTAAGCATCTAAACCAAAAATTGGCTTTAGCTTGAGAAGTCAGCCTCTTTAAGAACAGAATAACTGTCATTAAAAGGAATCATAGCCAGAGTAAGTGCAATCATATGCAAAAGAAAGAAAAAAATTAAGATTACCAACTAAATAATAGATACATGTAGACATTTAGTTGATGGAACAAAATCTAAAAGAAAAAAATGGTTGTTGCACGAGGGATGGTCCTATCAACGCAAAATCATACGAGATAGTCGATTGTAATACATATTTATGCTTCAACAAATTATCCATTAGAATGGAGAATCCTTGCAGTAATAGCGTCGAGTAGTAGGAAGCGACTGTACTGCAGAAAGGATTTGCCATTGTAATGGGTCATTTGGTGACGCAATCCCTTTAAGGACGAAAATAAAAGCCATCTCACAGAGCAATAAGCAGTATGTGTGCTGATGAGGAACAACGAACGGAGATTCAGTACATTCATGGGTGTCTTTACAGATGGAGAAAAAATAGAATAAGACGTGATCATTTAACTTTATTAGTATTAGTGATGGACGAGGGATATGAGGGAAAAATATCCAATTCCTTCCTTTGACTCTAATATTCGTTTATAGATGATAGTTTCGTAGCCTTTAAAAGTCCGGTGTAATTCTCGACTCTATAAAGAACATCGCCATCACTTTCTCCCTCTGCCTCACTAACAAATGGGATAACATTCTTTTCACCTACTGCAGATGCCATGTAATACAGAAAGACTCTCTGTTTCATTTCAATACATTTTGAAAATGTGAAAGCAAAGTTTACTTAAACAAATCTTGCGTAATAATCGTTATTCAGTGGTAATTCAGTTGTATATAAACACTTCAGCAAATCTTCTTAAAGGTTAGTAGTCAACCCCCTTTTCCACTCTGGGTTGTGCATCACCAAGAGTCAGCCATTAACCAGGCGCAAAAATCGCTGTTCAAGTCACTATAGCCACATTGGATGTTTCATAAACGGGATTGAAAATGCTCCTGAAGTTATTAATTCCGAGAGGGTCACCTACTGATATATTTGTTAACCAACCTTCAGAGAACCTGAAGCAACTTCACTTGGACACGGGAGAGAACATGGCCGTTTCCAAGGAAGGTAGAGTCTAGCATCGACATCTTCATCATATTTTTTCTACTATCTAGAAACAAATCAGTATTTTTTCTCGAATTTCGACACATACCTTTAATAAACTCATCTGTCCAATAATTTACCATCAAAATCAGTTGCAATTCTAAATAACCTGCATCTAGGATTTAGAAATAAAAAAACGTAAGAATAAAAATTTCTTGTCGCGTCTCTTCTGAAGTATTTCGGGGAAAGAAATTCTTCCACGTCAAACAAAATCAAGCTCACAAAAAATCTCAAAACCTCATCTGTAATTCAAATTTCCCTTTCTGTATCTTCCATCACTCGAGTCCTCTTTCAAGGACAAGCTTCCAGCCTTTTATAAGGTTATGTAAAATTCATGTAACCTGTTTTTCTTTTGCGTTTTATTCTCTGTGAGTGTCATGTTTTATATTACTAAGCCATGTTTCCTTTAAAACAATTATGGTTCTATCATAGTTTTGAGTTATGAGATCCAGTATCAATAGGTATATGACTCAATATTATTTTTATTGCGACGTTATGATCATGAACTAAAAATCAAGACTGAAATAAATCTATCCTCAGAAATATCTGTGAATTACTGCTCTAGATGAATAACTCGTTTTTAAAAGTGGCAAAACATCATCTGCTAAACTGTTAGTTTCATACTCATCCAGATGGAAATGTATATAATATCATATAGAGTTTTTAATATATATATATATCTATATATTATAATATAGATATATATATATATATATATATATATATATATTATCAATAATACTAAACTTAGTCTCGTTTGTTACTCTTATGATAATCTGACGTATATTTGGAAATTATTATTGTAATAGAACATGTCTAAATTCGTTTTTTTAAACTGATAAAATCACTAAAGATGTTGCTTTATTGTTACATTTGTTACTTTCCCAACTTCAGCAGTTATTCACGGCAATTATCATGGTCAGTAATTCTGCAATGATATCGCAATTCCTTTAAAGTCTAGTAAAATAAAAAAAAAGAATGAGAAATATAAATTTTTCCTTCTACGATTTTCGTTTCTCGTCACCGAATTATGTTCTGCTTTCTCCCTGAAAGTCGGCGTCATTCCACTTCCAGAGCAGAAGGTAGTCCATCCCCCGCCCCCAGACTGCACCCGTAGCATCTCTGAAGAGCATAAACCTAGCCACCCACATCCCAGAGAGTGGAAGGTCTGTTACGAGAGGCATGAAAAAAATTAGATTTCATTACCTTCCCCTTATGTGCGGTAATCATATATTTTTTACATCTTTTTATACATCGTATAAAAATATGTTAATTATATTACAACCAGAATAGATTGACTGTTTAAGTAGTTATTCTTAGAGGCTCCCTTCATCTGTTTCCTGGTTTTATCAAGATATTAACCTCTAGATTTTTTCATAAAGTAAAGACAAACGTACACAATAACAAGTACCGTTGTAAAAAATTTTATAAATAAAGAAACCACTGCTTCGCTGGGCAGGTGGTAAATTAAGTTCCACGCAATTATTCAGACAGTGACATAGCAGCAGCAAGGAACGGAACAAGGCCTATTGATTCTTTTAATTAACATCTCACTGTTTACATTAAGGCCGGCCGGAACCTCTATATATGGAGGTATAGGGCGCGAAAAATGCAAAGTCATGAAAAAATTCATGGAGCTTCATATGGCAATTGAGAATACGTATACGAAATATTTCGTCAAAATTCCTCTTACTTTCGTAGTTACAGGATAATTAGTTAACATAACTCAATAAGCCTAAAACATTGATCCGTACAAGAAAATGCAATATTTCTTATTATTCGTAAATTTTGATAATTATTGTCAAAGAAATTGGGAGAAATGGCATCTGTAGACATTCCCCGAGTCGAGAAGGAGACTTCAGGCTCAACGCTCAAGCTACAAAGTCATTTAGTGCGATCACAGACGTCAAGTAGTCTACACGTTCCATTTCACGTCTGACATTCGTCTGCTTTCAAGTATGTTTATGTATGTTTCGGCAAGAATTTCATCATGCCAATCAGGAAAAGACAAGGGAAACATCTCGCTAACATACAGACGAAGAAAAATCGCTCAAGTATTATTCAGAATATCATAATATATGCGTAGTTAGTGAAGAGAGAGGGGAGGGTTGCTTAGTAACGCCCCCGTCTTGCTTGACAGCACACGTCACACTGTGCCTAAGGCTGCGATCTTTGAGCAAAGAGATCTTCATTTATGATAAATAACAAAGTTTTGGTTTTTTAATACCCAAAATGGAATATGAAATTCATAATAATCATGATTTATTAAATTGTCTTTGTAAAAAAAGTGTACGCCTTCGAGTTTCACCTCTTGACATTCTCTTGCAATTACGTTTGTTTATCTTTGTTTCGGGCAAGAATTTCATCATGCCAAAGAGGAAAATACAAGGAAAACATCTCGCTAACACACAGAAGAAGAAAATTCGCTGTAATAAGCCGAGTGAGTGAAGGGGAGAGAGAGAATTGCGTAGGAAGGAGTGCCCCATCTTGCCTCAAGCAGTGCCCCAGGCTGCGATATATGAGCAAAGGGATCATCATTTATGATTAAATTATGATAAATAAAATAGTTTTGGTTTATTAATACACAAAAAACAAATATACATTCATAATAATCATTATTTATTAATATTGCTTTATAGAAATACGAAGGAAAACTTTGAACGCCCGTATCTCAAAACTATACTTATTGACCTTCAAAATCTATCTTCTCACTTAGTTTTAAAGCTATAACATTGGAATTTGGTATGTAACACAGAAAGACATTATAGAACAATCAAATAGAGCCCTTTTTTCCAATTTTTGTTTCGTATTTTTTTTATAAATTTTTTTCTCCTGATTTATAGGGTTTATTTTTTGACCATATTGAAAATTCATATCTAGCAAAAAAATGACTTTTAGAAAAAAAACTCTCCATTCGATTGGAGGTCTACATCAGGTCTATTTATGGTAGTAATCCCAGGTCTTAATATTAAATATCAAGGGAGGAGATAGAATTTGAAAAAACTGGTTATTTTCGGGATAAATCGCCCTGGCGTCACAAAAACCGAAGGTCAGAGGCGAAAATCATATGCGGTTTGGAGATGTCCCAAGTCACCTTATTAAGTGGTATGAATATCAAAGTCCTGTCCTTAAAAAAGGGCATTAGCCGGCCGGCCCCCTTAACCCTGGACTGGTAGACTCGTATCTGAGATGCCAGGCGTTTTTTTGCGATTTTTCAGTTGAGCAACTTGTAGATGCCGGGTACCCCTGTCCTTTCCAATAGCTTCCTAGGTTTGGATGCTGGTGCTAAGTATGTGTGTGCCGTTTTCCATCTCCTCCTGTCATTCAAGTTATAACGCACAAAAGTCGCGTTCGGGTCTGTGAGACCCAGGGTCTACTGTTTGTGGGTTTCAGAGGGAGATGTCCATTCAAAATATATATATCAAACAAGCCTGCAAAATACGGCATAAAGATCATAATGGTATGTGATAATGCATCACATTATATGTTGAATGCCATGTTATATATAGGCAAGCACACACAACCCCGACGTAGGATGTCACAGGGACAGTCACACGGGAGCTTATTGCACCATACAGGGACACCAAGAGGAAAGTAACTGGTGACAACTGGTTCACCTCATGCCACTTGTAAATGGCCTGATGGGCAACTATTAACTGACGTTTGTTGGAACTCCCCGTGGCAACAAACAGGAAATTCCTGTGGAAATGACTGATATGAAGATGATGAAGCCAGGTCAAAGAGCTTTTCTTTTTGACAGTCAAATGAACATGGTGGCTCACATTCCCAAGAAAAATAATCCTTAATCACAAAAAAGAAGCTGGTCCTATAGCTCTCATCTGTTCACACCGAACCTGACATCTGTGATAATATGGAAGACCGGAAATAATTGAGTATTATAACAGCACTAAAGGTGGTGTAGACATTTGATCAAATGTGCTCATCGCTGTCTTCTTCAGTTTCGGTGGGGGGCCATGTAAAACAAAAATGGTATTTGTTTAGTTATTTTTATGAATATTTTTCAAAATTACAAAAGATAAGTTAATTTCCAGTTTATTTTCATTATTAGTTAAGGAAAAGGTCAAATAAGGATTTAAAATTGTCAAAGGTCCAATAAAATAAACACAAGTATTTGATTTTATTTACTTCCACTTCGGGTGTGTGAGACCCAGGTCTTCTGTTTTCGCTAAGATCCTGGAGGTCTACCAGTCTAAGGTTAATCTGTTGAAGGAAGGTGACTATAATGCAGCCGGGAAGCAAACAGACTTAATTAGCATGTCTTGCCAACAGAACAAATACATAAGGGGGAAAAGCGCGCTCGTTTCCAGCTTGGGTTCACACGTGCATTTTACTCCATGTAGTTAGTTCGGATCTCTTTACAAAGTAAGCTTAAGGACATTGGGGAAAAAACAACATTTGTTATAACTAGCTGTCTATTTGTCGTAAGAACAGAAGGATGGTTACTATGGATAGCGCTCCTACGTTGCGGGTCTATCTTAAGTGAATGAAAAATGATGACCTTTCTTGTTATTGGGCTTGTGTTTTTATCTGTGCTTGATTGTTGTGAGATAGTGTTTTTTTACTGTTGCTTGGAGAATGGTTATACAGATAATTACTCGTACGATGCCTTCTCGGATATTCTGTAATAGCCTTAACAAAGTAGAATTTTAACAAAATAGAATTATAGTGGATTTTATTGTGAATCAGAGGAAACAAAGGGAGAGACTTTTCTTAAATGTTATTTTGCTTCAATTCACTTTGCTCACATGCCTTATGAATAAGAATATTGCCAGAGAGAGAGAGAGAGAGAGAGAGAGAGAGAGAGGAAACTGTTTTATGCAGATAACAGAGAAAGGATCTTGGTATTTGCATGTTAACATTGTACATTAGCTACACTCATTTAGGCATAATCAAAGCGAAGTAGTGTTTTTTCCAGTATCCAGTTGTAACTTTACTGCCTCCTCGTAGTGTGAAAGAGGACTACCGTGCTCTTTGGGGAGGGGAGGAGGAGGAGGGGTATATATGTGCAAATGCAGGCCCAGAACATAGTAAAATTTCTCTCTCTCTCTCTCTCCTTCTCTCTCTCTCTCTCTCTCTCACACACACACACACACACACAACTCAAGGTAAACAACTGACAAACATTTTATTCCTCGCTAACGAGAACGGGGAAGAACCAAAAATTCTGTTAAAATGAAGTTTTGTTTTACTTGATAAGAATTTTTTTTGTGCCTGCCTTTCTTCGCTTTTTGTTCGTGAACTCTGCCTTTGTTAATTTATTTCTGATGGAGAGAGAGAGAGAGAGAGAGAGAGAGAGAGAGTTAATTGCACTCCAAAAGCAGCTTGTATAATCTCAGCTAGGCCTAATTTGAATAAACAAATGTGCATCAACAGGAGAATCCCACTGACCTTAATGAAGGTTGAGGAGCAAAGAAAAAGCCTTCCTTATCCCAAAGCATTTTATTTGTTTTATTTATTATATTTCCAGTCATATAACGCCACTGACATTTATTTCTTTTATATTCATTTTTATAAAGAATAATTTTGGCCTCTTCGAACTATTCAAATACAGTGAAGTCTGGTGAGTATACAAGAAATAAGAGCCACTAAAAATGGCAGAAGAAGAATGACTGTTGCGTTATCGGCAAAGGAAAAGTAACAGCGGATTGAAGATGTATGTTTTAATATTAGCAGGTGGGCCAGAAACCCAATACTTCTCTTTTATTATCACCAGCCCACCAGTTGTTGAATGATATTGCTTTCTTATTTTGTCCTAATAGTTCTATATATCTTGTTTTCCAGCTACACCAACTGGTTTTCTATTTAGTTTTAAGTCAGTGTCTTCTGCAGATTTGGCAGGTTTATTCATTAATATATCATTCCTAAATCAACTGGGCTGAACGAATAACTTTCATACATAAGAAGAAAAAAAAGAGTAGGTAAAAGTACAATTTTTTCACAATGACAGTTTCAGGCATTCGGAGACCGCAGTACTATAATCGGACTGGGATGCATTATCATAAAAAAAATCCTACCGTACAAACTTTATGGGCAGAAAGGCACGTACTTTTAAGATATCTTTAAGATTAAATTTACGATGCTCTCTCTCTCTCTCTCTCTCTCTCTCTCTCTCTCTCTCTCTCTCTCTCTCTCATATGAACTGACAGCATTCTTGAATTTGCAATGGTATGACTGTCTAAGCGAGATGATGCTGATCCAAACTATTAATAAACTTCAAAGAACTCTCCCTATCGTGACAAAAGAGTGCCATTAAGACCAAAGGGGAAGTTCCATAAAGGAGTGGTAAGACCAGCTATGATTGACGCAAAAACGCAAGTAAGACAAACACAGAGGAGAGGGAAATGGACGAAGCAGAGATGAAAATGTTAAGAGAGATGCCTGGCGTAACGAGGAGGGATAGGTTTAGGAATGAGTACTTCAGAGGGTTAACAAAAGTGGTCGAAATAGCAGAGGAGGTGCAGGAGGGGAGATGAGATAGTAAGGACACCTCTAAGAAGGGAGGAAGACCATATTAGAAGGCATGCAATGGATTTGACGAAGCAGATGCACACCAAAGAGGTAGATGGAAGCGACTCATCCAAAATGGCGACACCGTTTAGAAACAGGACTAAGCCAAGGAGAGGGAAAAAAAGAAGAACAAGAATTCGTGTTTTATTTTTAAACTATTTCCATTTGTATCTTTAATGTTTCCTCTAGTAACAAAACCATTATTCTCTTCGTCTGCACCTTTTTTTTTTATTTCTTCACTTAGCTACATATTATTTGTCATATTTCTCAGGCGACAATACATATTTTGCTTCCTAATATTTTCGAAAAAAATAATTTTCTTAGTCTTTTTTCTTTATTTTCCCTTTGATTTTTTTCTTCTTTACCCGGTTAGAGATTCTTTTGCCCGTATCGCTTTCTTATGACTCTTCTTTCTGCCCTCCACATTCTTCCTTACTCTTTAGGAGTACATACAATTAGCTAGTTTTCGCCTCCCCAACAATTATCAAAGACTTCTTGTGTTTCCTCGACGGATTACCCGTTTATTTCTCACAAAAGTTCCTTAGCACAATGAGTGCTTACTTCATTCTGGAGGTTGAAAGGAAAAGTAAACAAGAGCATGTGCTGACTGTCCGTTTCATCCGGGTATTACTCCGGTGACTTCTGTTTAACCCAGACATTAAATCTGTGGTGATTGTCCCACAGGTACTGCTGTGGTGACTGTCTCGTTTATCCAAGCATTACTGTGCTGTCTGTCACTTTTTATCCAGGTTGTTGCTGTAGCTACAGTTCCCATTTATCTAGATGTTAATCTCTTGGCTGTCCCATTTATCCAGGTGTTACTGTGGTGACAGTGCTTTTTATCCAGATGGTATTAATGTGATTGCTGTTCCATTAATCCAGCTATTACTATATGAATATCCAAGCAGTACTTTGCTGACTACCCCTTTTATCCAAGTGTTACTATGTTGAATATCCCTTTTATACAAGGATTACTGTGGGGCTCTCCATTATTTCAAGACATTACTGAAGTGACTGTCTCATTTTATCCAGATATTATAATTCTTTCTTGCCCTTTTATCTAGGTATTACTGTGATGACTGTCCCTTTTATCCAGATGGTATTACTGTACTCTGCCCTTTTATGTAAATATTACTCTTCTGACTGTCCCTTCTATCAAGGCATTACTATGGTCACTGTCCACTTTTTCTAGGCATCACTGTGGTGACTATCTATTTATCAAGACATTACTGTGGTGACTGGCCCGTTATCAAGTTAGTATTGTGGTGACTGCCCATTTTATCTAAATATTACTGTGGTGACTGTCCCATTTACCCACCACTAAACCTGAACACAACCCCACTTAATTGAAACAACCACACTAAGCCTAATCACACCCCAACTAAACCAAAGCACATCCCCACTTAACCTAATCAAACACCCCCACTAAACATAAACACAACTGCCTGTCTTTCCCCGCCCCAAATAAACCTAAACACAAAGCTTAATATTGAAATTATTTTCAAAAGGAGAAAAAAATGTTCAATAAACGGTATCATGGGTATGAGTACATGAATGAGGTAAGATAACCCTGAAGAGTTTATTTACTGCATAAAAGTGGGAAGGGGATGTGGGTACGGGTTTGAATACTACCCTATTATCTGAGTTGGGTCAAATAATGGCCACGTGTCAAATTTTGCCTTTGGTTAAGTGGTTCGGGTTTCTGTAGCGCAGTAACATACAAATATACAAACATTCTCTTTAAATATAATATTAAACACCTAGATATTGGAATATATTTATTGCCAGTGAAGTAAACTTATATTTATCTGTTTACTAATGTTGTTAATATCATCCAAATGATTTGCCCGATTATACAATCATTGTTTTCATTTTTGTGACTGAAACATAAGAATTTAATAGTTCTGGGAACAGGGTGCCCTGAGGATAAAGTGTTCCGTCCCCGAATCCGCCACACCACCAACACCTCATTGTGGTTCTGATGCAACCCTTGGTTGGCTAAAAATTGCTAATGAAATCTTGAGGTACTGCACAACGTAAGCTATTATACAACGCTGTACATAGTCGTACATATATCATTCATTCTCCCAGAAAACCAAAAATGTTAGATAAATTTTTCGGGAGTCAGAGCTTCTCTTTGTTTACGGAACAGAACCAGAGTTCAGTTTTCTTATCTGGATGCACTCATCATCACGGTGCCTCTTTTTTCCGAAACACGGGGGAAAATAAAAGAAATGATATGGATATGAATAATGATAATGTATTTTCTTATTTCTTAATTATGTCAAAAGCACACGGTGCAGATAAAATGCCGTGTCATTGACAGTTATAACTTCAAGAAAGGAAAGAAGTCTTAATAAGGGAGCGAGAGACAAGAAGCCATTGATGCCTCTCGGTATCTCATGATTAAGCTCACCGGGAGATACGGGAACTCAGTTCAAAATAAATAAATAAAAACAGAAAATAAATAAATAAATAAATAAGTAAATAAAATAAATGAACAAGAATTAAAATTAATCAATAAAAAGGCAAAATTTTCCCCAGCTTTCGACTACGTTTTCTTATGTTGACGAGATAATTAACTCAACGTATACTCATGTTTAGAACTGATATATTTAATTAAGCACTACAAACGGTGTTCAAGAATGACCCCTGAAAAAAAAAACAAAAAAAATAACGCCATACTTTCAGTAATAGTTGCTATAACACTAGAAACTTTTAACTTTAAGACTTGAAGTGCAATGTTAAGAATACACAATAAGGTTATTCTATAAATATATATATATATATATATATATATATATATATATATATATATATATATATATATATATATATAGTTAACGGATAGATATTTCTCATTTTTTTCTCACTAATTAACTGAAAACTAACAATTTAACAACTTTCTACAATCCCACAAAGGCTTCGTCGTTCGAAAACTATCGCTAAGCCATAACCCCTTTATTTTCTAACCTATCTCTTCATTGTCGTTTCCAGGTATAAAAAAAAAAACTTTTATACCCCTTTTTCACCGCCTGCCACCAAAACCTGTAATGAGGATATTTCCTCATTATTCATTTGGTAAACGTGTAACTCGAGCGTCAAGGCAAACCACAAACAAACCTCTCTTTCTCTCTCTCTCTCTCCACCCTCTCTCTAGCACTGACACCTCTCTCTCTCTCTCTCTCTCTCTCTCTCTCTCGGCAACTCCTCTCTCTCTCTCTCCAAGGGACCCCTCTCTCTCGCTCTCTCTCTCTCTCTCTCTCTCTCTCTCTCTCTCTCTCCGACAATCTCTTTTCTCTCCATTCTGTCAGGTAATCAAAATGACAGCCAAGTTATATAAAAAATAACTATTTATCTAACAATGGAAAGACAGTAAATCAAGTCTAAATCAAGTCTCACAGACTAACATAACTCAGTTAACCCCACTATCAAATGTCTAAACAGTAAATATAGTCACACCAAAATGTCCATTATCCATCGGGGACTCTCTGTCCCCCTAAGACTCTCGGTCCCCCTTGCCAGAAACCGTCTGTTTCAAAGACACGAGAAACACACTCGTAAGTACACATAAGTTTAGCATCAAAATCAAAGATTAGATATTCTTATAAAAATGTAAAATAGATAACAAGCCACTCTTTGGGTAAACAGTTTTCACAAACTCACCCAAAGCAGCCGGACTATTTCGCACACTTAATAAAAAACCCACCTTCGGAGAGCACCACGGCATCCTCCCTTTCTTCCAATGACGCCTCTATCAAAACCCCCCAGAGACTTGGGTATCATAGATTTTAACAGGAAGAGGCGCACATGCACATAGGAATGCACAGTTCGTTAGGGCCTCATACTAGCTGCATCCAGTTTCACAAAGGCACTTTGAGAAGAGTTCATGACCTGAGTACATTGACTTGTCTAACTATGCAGTTTTATCTCACGCCATCCACAGAAACTCATTGTTCAGCTTTCTCGGGTCGTTGCTTCTCCACTGTTCTTCACATTCCATAGGTCACAGCGAACATATTGGCAATATTTATTATTCAAAAACCCACCCTAAGGCGTTTTATATATATTAATATATATATATATATATATATATATATATATAATATATCTATATATATATATCCCTATTATATATATATATATATAGATATATATATATAGATATTTATAGTATATATCTATATGATATATATATATATATATATTAATATATATATATTATTATATATATTATATATATATATATTTATAGAATAATCTTATAGTGTTTTCTTAACATTGCACTTCAAGTCTTAAAAGTTAAAAGTTCTGTGTTATAGTAATATTACTGAAAGTAGGGCTTAATAAAAGCGCCGGTCCTTTTTTTTTTCTTAATCCATAAGATCTATTGATATGAGGAAGAACTGCAGTTAAAACAGTTTCTTTTATATTTAAAAGTAAGCCCGCTGTCATTGTTTCACTCCGAATATCTGTAATTTATATTTTCTTTAAATCC
>NC_061097.1:58746232-58750618 GCF_015104395.2 Macrobrachium nipponense | reverse complement strand
AATTTTTTTTATTTATTTCTTTTTAGTGTGTGTGTATGCGCTTTTATTTATTTTTTTATAATGGTTGATGCATTATTTTCCTTTGGTGTTTGAATTATCTTTCTTAAGAAGTTTCTTATTCATCTGTCGACCATTCATATTAAAGAAAAAAAAAAATTTGTTGTAAATTCCTACCGACAATCGTTAAAGGTAACCAAGAGGGAGAAGGACGTGGAACGTAACACGACCCCACAAAACACACACACAACACACACCACCCCAGAGAGAGAGAGAGAGAGAGAGAGAGAGAGAGAGAACGAGATTGAAATTTGAAAACATTGCATAAATATGTGCACATCGTATAGATATAAACTTATACGATGATGTAGTTAATAAATAAACATGGCAATGGTGCATGGGGGGGGGGGGGGGGGGGCACAAAAAAAAAAAAAAGTATTATAACTAATGTAATATGCTGAATGTGAATGTATCCTACATCTTCCCGTTCTCTCGCATATCGTCTAAAAACCGCTGCGACAACGATGTTATGCTAATAGCTGACCGTTTTTCATCCAACTCATACCCTTTATCCTTTTCCGTGTATGCAGAAAGTCAGCATTTAATTTCTCTCATCCCATCTGTTTCCCCTTAATTATTTTGTTATCAGCTGGGAATATTATTTGTCATATTATAGGATGTGCAACCCTATATCCAATTTCCCTTCCTGATGTCCAATCCTATTTGGAAATCAGGAAGGTGTCATCCCCTCCTCAGATTCCACTCTTTTGAGGAATTTTTTTTATTTAATTTTCTTTTTAGTGTGTGTGTAATGCGCTTTAATTGATTTTTTTTAATAATGTGTTGATGCATGATTTTCCCTTTGGTGTTTGAATTATCTTTCTTAAGAAGTTTCTTTATTCACTGTCGACCATTCATATTAAAGAAAAAAAAAGAATTTGTTGTAAATAATCCTACAACATCGTTAAAAAGGAAACCAAGAGGGAGAAGGACGGGGAACGGAACACGGAACACACACACACTCACACATACACACACACACACAGAGAGAGAGAGAGAGAGAGAGAGAGAGAGAGAGAGAGAGAGAGGTGAAATTTGAAAACATTGCATAAATATGTGCACATCGTATAGATATAAACTTATACGATGATGTGAGTTATAAATAAACATGGCAATGGTGCATTGCACAAAAAGAAAAAAAAGTATTATAACTAATGTAATATGCTGAAGTGAATGTAGCCTACATCTTTCCCGTTCTATCGCATATTCGTCTAACCGCTGCGACAACGATGTTATGCTAATAGCTGACCGTTTTCACTCATGCCCTTTCATTTTCCGTGTATGCAGAAAAGTCAGCATTTAAATTTCTCTCATCCCATCTGTTTCCTTAATTATTTGTTATCAGCTGGGAATATATTCTCATATTATAGGATGTGCAACCCTTTTTTTTTTTTAGTAAGTTCTCCATCGGGTTCAGTCAAAGCAAGTTTAATTTGTAATTTACTCAAGCTGCAAAACTTTCGTTTTGATATATTGACTACATTTATTGGCGCTTTCCTAATATTTGAAAAGCAAGGAGTACAAACGTTGTTCATGTCTGGAATACGTTTGCTTCTTACCTCTTCACCGTCATTTACTGAACTATGAGCTGGCGCACTAGCTGGTTGAGAGAAACTTTCTCATTTGGTTGAAGAAGGAAAGACATACTCTCTCTCTCTCTCTCTCTCTCTCTCTCTCTCTCTCTCTCTCTCTCTCTCTCTCTCTCATATAATAAGGATCTTGATTAAATAAGCTACATATTAGACAGATAAAATGTGAAGGAAACTGTAACGGAATAAAGAATGGAAAACTCGTGGCTCAGGAGGGATTATGAACATTTGAAAGAGCACGACATCTAAAATGTGAATACGATTACAGGACGATTAAGGCGGATATCTGTGAAAGCGAGATCGAGTTGTAAGAGTGAATAGAGACAAGGAAAGGAGACAGAAAACGATATTTAGAAAAGTTATTAAGTTATAAAGATGAAATCAAGAATGCTAGATCAGAAAACAATATAAAGTGAAGGAAATATTATTTTTTATGTAAGGCTTGCTTATCCTTGGATATGTCCTCAATACCAGGACAGTAGTACAGCTCAGGCAAAGATAATGGGAGCCATCAAAGGCCGAAAACTTCAGCACGTTATTGCCATGTTCACGATTTCTTTCAGCACCATTTTCGCTTTCTCCTACCAGGAGGTTGGCATACCAGCTGCATACACACCACAAGCAAGAGCAATAACCCAAATGGGGATCAGTTCCTCATAGATTCTTGACCATTGGACCCATAATAAAATCTAATCAAGGTTTCCATGGATAATAATGAACTTTTTAACAACATTTCATAAAATTCAATTCCTTCAATTTCATGTGCTCACCCTAACAGACAAACAAATACTAGACAGACATGTGCAATGGCAAACTGAACTATAAAAGACTATAAAAGAGCTCGCTTGTTGCCAAGAAATTAGGTTAAAGCTGTTTCCAGATAATGAAATGGGCGCTGAAATGTGTCCATTGTTTACATTAATTAGCATCCTTCCTTTTAATATAGAGATAGAAAACGAATATTTTAGTAAGCCGGTGATATGTGAACCTTACGGAAAACAAGTACGCAAATAGACACACACCAGATGTAACAGAACAAATGAGTGAAGAAACAAACTTACACTGTTATTCTCGAAAGTTTGAATCTCCACGGATTTGATATGAATGGCATTTAAACTGATGAGTAAATGACATTAAACACTCTCTTAAAATACGAGAACTTTTCCTGGAACGATATTGCATAAAGCAAACTGTCTATAGAGTCATTGGCGGGACTGTTGCAAGAATAAAAAGAATTGTACGTTTTTAGATAATCACCAATCTCTCATTTAATTCAAGACCTGCATGGTTGTTGCTGATGATAAAAATTCAGCATTCCGTTGAGGATATCATGTTGTTGATGAAGTTTACCCGGGCTCTATCTTGCCTCGCAACAATCCTCAAAGCTCCCTATGTATTCTAGTGGGAGAACCTTGGAGGGAGTAGAAACACCAAAAGAGGTTTGATAATAAAAAACGAATGAGCCTGGTTACGATGGTCGACAGAAAAATATCGTAGCTGTCATTGATTACACACCGATTTTTACGATGGTTGGGTGATAACCAAATAATGATAAAAAAGCAAGACTAACCTCTAACTGTTCCCTTTTAGTCCATCTATGAGGTTTTCACGATGTTCTTTATTTTTCTTTATTTTCTGGATCTCTTTATGCCAATCACTCGAACTCACATAGATGCTATATGTAGACAGAAATTTGTTCAGGTACTAACTTGTGTTTATGATCAATCACGCAAGATGGAATGTTTAAATAAGCTCTCATTATTCACCATTACTCCTGTAACTGACATAAGCCTTGATTGCGTACCAAATGAACTCTATAAAAATGCTCTCGATAATATCTTAGCTATGTGATCAATCATAACGTCCTTTTTGAAAAAAAAGTGCTATTGATCAACTACCCTCATAATTCTAGTTATTGAGTGCTCGTCTAATAGCCCATATTATATAAGACTAAATTCATTCAAAAGGGTGTGAGGCAATCATTCATGAGATTAAATCAATTAAAGGGTATTACTCCAATAATAACTTTAAAAGTTTAATTATTACCCTGGTTTACCCTGGTTCTAAGTCATTTCAATGAAATTGAAGAAAAACAGCAGAATTACCAACAATCATAACACTGACGGTCAATAAATGAAACAATACTATAAAAATTTTAAATAAGAAAATTTTCAGTACAAAATTTATAAGTCAAATTCACAATCTCTGGGAAATTTACTATTACTTGAAAACAACCCAAAGTTTAATTAATTCTTTAATCAATAATTAAACAAAATCAAATTAAAATTAATTTATCGAGAAAATTAATTAACCAAGAAATTAAATTAATCAAGTAAAATTCAAAGTTATCCAAAAATTCAAATTTAAAAAGAATTCTAAGTAAATGCAAATCAAATCACAAGTGTTAAATTAAATCGAGTATGCAATGCTAAATCATTCAGATACGCCTAACTAATCAAACAAATTGTGAATGCAAAATAAGTACAGAGAAAAATGTGCACAAGTAACAAAAATGTAAAAAGAAATCCAAGAAAACATTAATAACTCAAAACATTAAATAAACATTTCAGTAGAATAAAATACAGGACACAAAAATTTGCAATATATAAAAATTAAAATAATTTCACCTAACCACTGCAGATATTTTTAAGTGCTCTTAAAACTTATAATGACACTTTACCTTAGTACCAGGTTCACCTTTTTTAGCTGCAGCTTTCAAATTCACTAAACTGGTTCACAG
>NC_061097.1:58733732-58743732 GCF_015104395.2 Macrobrachium nipponense | reverse complement strand
ATGCTAATTTATGAGAAATTGTTTATCAAATATAATTTCATTACTTATATTAGAAAGATATGTTATTTTAAGTCAAATAAAACTGAACATTCTTTTAATACACCACTAAATGATTTATAATGAATATATAAAAGCCCCTCCAACCCACTTTCTTAAGTAAGAATAACCCTCTCTCTCTCTCTTTCTACACCTAGGTAGATTGCCACATTCAATGTTATACCAATTGCTGTTTTTTCTATATCACCCGTGTAATTTGTATATTTTTTCATGGAAATGATTAGCAATATATTGAATCGAATGAAACACTGTTGACTTTTGTTGTAAAAGTAGCGACGTGCCCGCTATGTACTAAACTTCATAGATGATGATGAGATCTATATGAAATTGCCATTCTGTCTCGCTAATCCTTGTTTACTACAGGAGAAATAACAAAGGAAGTAGACCCACGCGCCTTAGGATCGACGGCAAGTATATAAGAACAATAATAACACTGACGACAGTTATGAACAACAAAGCGAATATGCTATGAGCATCCAGTTACGGGGAAATATAGTATATTACAACGTCATTTCCGTTTGTACCGCACCTAATGGGAAGTTTCGTCACGGAAAGGCTTTTGGTAATTATGTCATTATTTACACGAGGTAAAGCGAATAAAAGTCATCATCATTGCTACATATGATTTTGTATAAATGTAAAAATTCAGATTACGTTGTAAAACGCTATTCTATTTCCCGCTCGAATAAATTGGTATCAAAACATGTAGCGTGTTGAGCAGAGAGTGATACCGCTGCAATAAATAGTTAATAGTCTTCATGACTTTTTGAAATAAATTTTTTTTAACACACACACAGAAATGTGTATGTATATGTAAAAGTATTAATGTTTACTTACTTTTTTTTTCTACGCTCGCTGATATTGCTGCGGATGACTCCTTAAATAATGTTACTGCTCTCAGTTCAGATTATAGATCACTTGATTGCTGTGTTATGATTTAGATAGAGTATTAAAAAATTGTACCCTTTTAATAATAATCTTTTTCTTATTTTTTTATGATCTCTATAGTCTCTTGTATCTTCGTTTTCGTCCTTTCCTGTTGCGATACTTCATTCTACAACCCTCCAGAACAGCGCTACAAATAGCAACAATGATTTCTGTATTCATCGATTCACGTCTTTAATTTTAGACGATCGGATTTTATCCCCGTCTCTTCCCCAGGAGGTTGTGCACTGTATCAGAGTATGACGTCCTGATGTGCACTGTCACATATTTGCATGGGATTGATGTTTGATACTGATGGTTGATTAGAGGATTTCTCAGTGTTTTCCTATATTCCCATTAGCCTGGTGTGGTGTATCTCGAAAAGCATAAGCAGTATTTTATCAAGGAAGGCTGTGAAAAGTGATCTGTTTTCATCAAATTAAACTTTCAAGAATCTTCTTCAAAAGAAATACATTTAATTCTGAAAGGGGAGACATAAAAAAAATCAAAGGGATAACTTTTCTGTCACTTTCCTAGCGTAAAAATAATAATTATAAAAAAGCAAAAATAACTTAGCTAAATCTATTATGCATCAGATATTTCTTGCAAAAAACATTTTGAGACCGACTCCAATGGTATGAAAGATAAAGGACAAGAAATCCCATTACTTTTGATTTCGTCTTTTATTTTGCGGATCTTCTCTTCCGTCGTCTTCCATTTTCTCAGCATGACATCAGAGCCTCGTGTCGCAGTTCAGTCATTTACCCTGCTACGTGAGACTATAATACCTTAACACCTGCTGTTACTAATCTGCCCGAGGAATGAACGGAATCTAGACCTTAAGCATACGCGTCATAAAGCTCACAGTAAGAAAGTAAAATCTGGTTCAGGGCGAGAACGGTGGTCGACCCAAGTTGCTTTTCCTGCAAAGCAGCAGGTCGCATTCAAGCTGCCTCCCTCCCAAAGACCGTTTCACCTGAAGAATGGCGATGTCCCCTTGGGTACAGTGAGCGGATCTAGTTTCATTTCTAGGCCTCTAGTTTACCGCAGATTTTATTATGAAATACTAAAAAACTTACTTCGAAGGCTTTAGTTTTTTTTTCTCTTGGCCAAATAAAAAGAAAGAAAATTTAAACTTATGACGACTTTTTATTACTCCGCTGGACAGGTCGACGAACTTTGCCTTATTGTACAGTCTAGAGTCTATATTACACATTACTGGTTACTTCAATAAGCATAGGCCCCATTTATATAAAAGGAGGACACTTCGTTTTGGTCAAATGCATCAGTGATGAGTGAATGAAAGTTCTGAAAATGTTTCGTAAATGCTTTTTCTGAAATCTGGCCATACGTGACTTTTTCTTACATATTTTAGATTATGACAGATAAAAATGGAGCATGTTACATTGCCAGTTAGTGAATTTTGAATGAAATCCTACGCAATCTCGAAGCATTAGTTCCGAAGCATAGCTGTACGTATTTATTCATACATGTGTATATGAACGTGTAGTGTGTATGTGATTGCGTGTGTGGTTAGGAAATTATTCTCAAAGTTTTATCGTGATCTTCAGGATTACTGAGAGGTATAATGCTTCTGTGACTTTTAGCCCAAATGAAACATTAATGGTTAGGACTCTCATCGTGAGTACTGTCAACAAGAACCTTAAGAGGTGAGATACGGTAATGCTCTCTCTCTCTCTCTCTCTCTCTCTCTCATACTCTTGAGGACCTGACCATTTAAATGATGATAGACAACTAATTCAGGAATTACTGAGAATATTCGTAAAAAAAATTACTCAAGCGTCCATAAGTTTAACTGAATTGAATGAAGACTACATCAAGGTGGCCAAATTGGTAGTAGCTTAATTTCCAGATCTATGGTATGTGTACTTTTAATTTTGGGAATCTAATTGGTTTCCGATGCAAATCATTTCTTAATGTTTAGTAAGGAATTAGTAGATATAAAATAGTTAACTTGCGTTATAGCAAAGAAAATCGATTATCAGTTGATGTTACATCATCCAGTCTAATATTCATTCTTGTATAACTGGTTTAAGATTATTTATTTATTGATTTTAATTTTGTTGTTCACTAGAAAATTCGTTGTAGATGGCCATTATTGACAATACCATTTAAATATCGAACATGACTGAATGTAAAACTGCGTTTCAAAAATGGGAATGTTTCGTAATCAAATAAACAGCAAAAAGGCATCTAGTACACCGTCTCTAGAAGATTGTTTTCCAGATTTTATTGAGCCTACTATGACTATCAAAATCCAGGGAAGACATTGAGAGCTCTTTGATAGAAATGGTATAATTGTATTTCCCGTCAGCTTCTTTGGAGTAAATCATGAAATTCGACGAAGGGATTTTTCAAACTTATCCGTAATGGGGAAGTCAAATAAGATATGTCAGAATGCGAGGTCTTCAGTTTCTAATAACTTTATTCATGGTCATAAGGTGAAGATAAATAAAAGAGAAATAAAATCTAACAGATAAATGAAACAAGGCAGTAGGTGAATGACTGGATAAAAGCGAATAATATGTAATGTTAATATCACGTCATCTCTTGTCAGAATTTTAGTGAAATTACTATAATCCCGGAATCACCATTTCTAAGAATTACCTCAATTTTCACATTTTTTTTTTACTTCCCCTGTGTTTTGTTACTTTTGTTACTTTTTTGTTACTAATTATCTCTTTCTTTGATAAAATCATTACCCTGAATTTCCCGTAGTTTATTTTCCGGATCTTATTTCTAATTTCTGGCTCGTGCATTTTCCCTTTTTTACCATTCTAAAGTATATAAATTTATATACTTTCATTTTTATTAAAATTTTTACCCCTTTCACTTCATTTTTTACTAACATCACTTTGTGTGAGGTCCATTTCGATGTAGATAATATACGTTACTTATATAAATGCGCCATATATATGGAATTACTGCCTTTGGGCGAACACCTCCCGTTATAAGCTCTTATTAAGCTAAAAGGGAAACCATAAAACCCGAGAGACTGAAAAGACTGGCGATTTAGGGTTTTCGTAAAGGATTACATTCGTAATACCAGACTATTAAACAAGAAAGAAATTTTCAAGTTCTCGCGTCAGTGTCAATTCGCGGAAACATCTGATTTTAACAGATATCATTTTGGATCTTTAACTTTTTATTTAAGCTTTTATATTCACATTCATATTAATATATCAATATGCATGATGTCATATGATATGTAATTATGGACAAAAATCAAAACCTGTCAGGGACCTGCACCCCGCCTCTTATTTTTCACCTGTGGATATGTGATATATATATATATATATATATATATATATATATATATATATATATATTATATATATGTATATATATATATATATATATATATATATATATATATATATATATATATATATATATGTGTGTGTGTGTGTGTGTGTGTGTGTGTGTGCGTGTAGTATATATATATATATGATATATATATTATATATATATATATATATATATATATATATATATATATATATTATTTAGAAGATAGAACCTATATGTGTGTAAGAAGCCCACGGGGGCTACTGACTAGTAATTCAAGCTTCTAAAGAACACTGTGTTCATTAAGATGAAGTAAGACGAGGTAAAGGGAAATACTATAAAAAGAAGAGACCCCACTAATCAAAACAATGAATGAATAAATTAACAAAGAGATAAAATGTTTTAAAATGCAAGAATAGTATTAGGGTAGCAATGTACAGCACCTCCGCTTGAACTTCTGAAGTTCCAGTGCAATACTTCCTCTGGGAGGATGTTCCACTGTCCAACGGTGAAAGGATTGAAGGATCTCCGGAACCGAGAAGTTCAAGAGTGAGGCACATTTACTTCATATTGGTGCTCTTGTTCGTCGAATCTGGTTGCTCTCGGCAGGTAAAGGGGATCAGGGATCAATTGTGAATGTGAAAGATCTCTGCTGAAATACAACTTATGAAAAAGTGATAAACAAAAGACCATCCGTCAATGGTCCAAGTTATGACTACTAATATTAGCATATAAGGGACGGGGTTTAGGTCCTGACCTTTTTCGACTTACTTCCAAGCCATTGTATACAGTCTTAGAAGTCACACACACACACACACACACCACACACACATATATATATATATATATATATATATATATATATATAATATATATATTATATATATATATATATATATATATATATATATATATATATATATATATATATATATATATATACAACCGAGACACTACTAAAGAACATACACAACGGTGTGAGAATCCTGATCCAACCACAAGGTGTGTCATTTGGTTAAAAATCACAATGTACTTTCAAGGGTCATCATATTTGAACTATACTACATTGCTTGGAATTAAGTTGTTTAATATTTCCTTTTTTAAAAATTCTATTTATAAGTTAATTATCATTGAGGGCAGAGGCTTTTCCATCGCCATAGCAAATGTTTGTGAACAGAATTTACCCTTAGATTCAAATTTGCATTCTTTCAAATATAATTTGAGCATTTAATTTATCAAAGTGCTGTTAGAAACCGGGATATCCAGCTATATATTCTCTAATAATTCCGATAAAAACTTCAGGAGATTATCTATTGGCTCCTTTGTGAATAGTGATACCACATCAAAAGCCGCTAGCTTAATTTCATACATGTATTATTTAGTTGATTTATAAAGTCCATATTCTCATCCATGATTATAGTCACTTTAGCACGTGATTCATTTATGAAACAAATAGATGAGAATGTGGACTTTATAAATCAACTAAATAATGTACATGTATGAAATTAAGCTAGCGGCTTTTGATGTAGTATCACTATTCACAAAGGAGCCAATAGATAATCTCCTGGAGTTTTTATCGGAATTATTAGAGAATACATAGCTGGATATCCCGGTTTCTAACAGCACTTTGATAAATTAAATGCTCAAATTATATTTGAAAGAATGCAAATTTGAATCTAAGGGTAAATTCTGTTCACAAACATTTGTTATGGCGATGGAAAACCCTCTGCCCTCAATGATAATTAACTTATAAATAGAATTTTTAAAAAAGGAAATATTAAACAACTTAATTCCAAGCAATGTAGTATAGTTCATATATGATGACGACATAATTTATGTATGGCCAGGGAACGGAAATATAAACAAGTTAGATAAATTAGTACCTTCAATTAAATTCGCTGTGGAAATGGAAAATAATGGGGTCCCTACCCTTTTTGGATGCCCTCATACGAAGAAATAGCATTCGATTTAAATGCAGTGTTTACAGAAAACCTACGTACGTTTCTTCCTTAGTGCTTTTCTATTCTGGACAAAGCAAAAAGGTTAAGAAATCAATGTTTACATCTGTTCTTAAGAGCATTATGTGTATGTATCCCTGATTATATTGATTAGGAAATACAAGCAAGAAAATTAAATATCTTGACAGTATAATAAACAACGAATTAGAAGCGACAAAAAGACTATGTATCAAAATCAAAAGGAACCTTACAACACAAAACCTTTGCTTGTACAGCCATATGATAATAATATAAAAAAATATCCCCCATCTTCTTAAGAATTTTGGTGTTAATGGTAGGTTTAAGTACAATAAAACAATGATACGTGTACTTATCAAGAAGTCTCCGGACAACACTAAAGGATGTGTAAATAAAATTACATGTAAGTCTTGTGACAATTTTCATATTGGCCAATTCCAAGGTAGAGTGAATTAGATATTGAAGGACATTTGTAGCTCGATGTATGTATATGAATCACGGTAATGTAATATGACTTATGTGTGTGTGTGTATATATATATATATATATATATATATTATATATATATATATATATATATATACATACACACACGCACACACAGACACACACACACACACACACACACACACATATATATATATATATATATATATATATATATATATATATATATATATATATATGTATATATAATCCAAAGTGTTGTAGTTGCGAGGTTCTATTTTTCCTCAGTTCTCGTTGTTTTCCTTGTAAATTTTTCTTTTGCAGTTCAGATCAATATCTTGGTCAGTTTCACCCATTTAGTGTGATCGGATATTGCTACAGAATTTCCTGTATAGCACGATCTGTACCATTGCTTTACCTGAACACATCCAGTCGGGCATAAACGCTACCTTCCAATACCCATTGAAGATATCAGATCTTTCCAAGTCCTGTGGATCACACTTACCAGAACATCTGGGATGCGGTATACGAAAAAAAAATATTAAACTGTAAAAATTTTTTACTTTTTATATTCAGGAATCTGTTATTGGAAAAGTAATCGGTAATAAGCGTGAAAAGTCACTGAAGTCCTGATTTTTCCTCTGTGCACTGGTTCGAATCCACTAGAGGATGAAATTATTATCAACTAAAAAATTCATCTTCGGTTAACATATATGAAAATATGTTAATTCCGAGGTAGATCGAATTGGATATTAAAGGACATTTGTAGCTTAATGCATGCATATAAATCACTGTGATGTGATACAAATTCATACATAACATATATACATGTCTGTGAGTGTGCTTTAAAAGGGTTCTTTATTCTAAATTATTCCTTTCTCCTTATCTTCTACATTTATCTAAATCATCCTACAATATGAAAAATAATACTTTATATATTATGTAGTTCATTCTCCTATTTTTCTTTAACATAAATATCACCTAACAATGCTAAAACAAGTCCTTACCTGATCCAGCAACTTCTCCTCAAGTAAAAACCAAGACATATAAAGAAAAGCCGATAAGTTGTCATAGAGTCAAGTCTTCAGGCAAAAGCAATCGATGGATATTCTTTTAGAAGATTTAAAGACAAAACCGGTGGTGAAACGGCTGGCAGCTACAGAGTTTTCCTTATTCTCTTTTATCTCTCTCTAGTTTAGTTAATATTTTATCCTTGAAGACCAGTAAGCACGCAGGCGGTAACCCTTGAAAGTGATGCGGTAAACTAAAAAGTAATGAAAAAAGTTCACTTCTACAATTTGTTTTTTATTCTATCTGTTTACAACATATTCAGCATATTATGTCCGGCTTGTTTTTATCGTAGACATGTCATGAAAGTAATTGCTTCGAAGATATATTTTTTCTGGTAAATTCTTATCTTTTACAATTTACAAACCTCTTTGTAGTGTATCTACCGTTAGAAATATTTTGCTGAGAGACATTACTTCTCGAAATAGAAGAGACGCCTAACGTATTCCATTTTGAATTCAGATCAATTTGACATTCATGATAACAATATTTCTTCATTAGTTTTTATTGGGTAATTTAAACTCACTCGAATACATGATTGAATGTAGACCTTTTTCGTATATCACAAAGCTATCACAGATTTTTCGTCTTCATTTCCATCTAATCTCACAGTAAAGAAGTATGTAATACAGAGTCACTAGATCACAGGTCCGCATATATATATATATATATATATATATATATATATATATATATATATATATGTATATATATACATATATATATATATATATTATATATAGATATATATATATAGATATATAATATATATATCTATGTGTTGTGTGTGGTGTTGTGTGTGTGGTGTGGTGTGCACTGAAGGTTGAGAGAGAGAGAGAGAAGGAGAGCGAAAGAGAAGAGAGAGCAGATAGAGAGAGAGAGAGTGTACGTGTGTGTATGTGTTTTCATGTTTATTTACATAATTTATTCCCATGCACTTATATCAGAATTATATATAAACATATGAATAATGTTTATCTATAATATATATATATATTATATATATATATATATATATATATATAACTATATATTCTGTCCTATTATATTGGGATGGATAGGATGTTTCCTTCTCTCTTAGTCACCTTTATAACAATATATAAGCCTACCTCCTCCCACAGTCCCTCTGAGTGGAATATCTTCTCTCCTCTGTTTTTCTAAATCTCTTAATCTACTTTACTTCATGAAGGAGGTGGTCTATGGATAGGGCATGTATTACTTCTTTTTTGTTATATTCAAAGGAGTCTAGGCTATATATAAGCACTGAGTTGTCTGTTCTATTAATTAACTTTCGGTTGTCAACACAATAAAGTAATAAAAGGAAGAGTGTTTATTAGTATTTTCATTTAACACTGTCAGATCATTCTTTCACTATTGAAAGGAGAGATCTACCTCTGCTGACGAATCTGTATCAAAATAAAAGTGTATTTCCCGTTGGTGTTCGCAGTGAGAGGTGTCCATGGAAGCTTTGCAAAGTCTACGGAACACTTTCATTTTGCTCAAAACCGGTCGACTTCTCTTCATTTTTAGACCCTTTTTGGACAATGAAACTCTCGCTCGTAGGGTAGAATGCAGAGGAAATGGGAGAGGGAAGATGAAACTATAAGAGTCATATGGTTATATAGTGATTTGCTCATATATAATTGTGTCCGTGCGTGTGGAATATTTTTGCAATCATAACTTTTCAAAAAAAAATTTCCTCCAAGTCCATCGAATTTTCAACAATAATTTTTAAAAAAATAAAAAGTAATTACTCTTAATTTCCTTTGGGGATTTTCTATGATTTATTTTTAGTGCTGCTTAGTTATTTTAGGTCCAGGCAGCCGTAACCGAAATAATCTGTTTAATAAAAAAAAAATAAGGAAAACAAGATAGTATGATTTGCAACTCTTTGTTTTAAAGTTCACACTATCCATTAATGGAAGGGAAATTATTAGAGTAAAAATTCGCAGACAGGAGGGAGAGTATCTGAAATCAAAGGGAAAACGCTTCGAGTTCTTTGACAAGAATTTCCTGAATGTCCTTAACATTTTCCTATTCGTTACCTATTGAGATTATTAATAGTAAAGGAAACTTATTGTTAGAAACTTTAAACTTTAATAATCACACACACACACACACGCACACACACATGTATATATATATATATATATATATATATATATATATATATATATATATATATATATATATATATATATATATAGTATGATATATAT